>NW_027514723.1:0-133719 GCF_048772815.1 Callospermophilus lateralis | reverse complement strand
AAGATTGGGTGAAAAAATATTTGCTGGTATTTCGGAAACTCGTAATTTCTTAGAAGCTTGGATACCCCTCTCAATGAAAGTGCTTTTCCACAGTCTGTGCCTAGGGCTACTTGAAGAGGAAACAAACCATAGAGACAAAACTGAGAACTCCTTTATTTTGTCAAGTTTCAAAGAGCTACTAAAAACCATGTTGGATTTAGAGTTCCAAATTCATCTATCTATATAGGAGAGAACAGAGGGAAACCTAAATATAAAAAGTGCTACTGTAGACGAACGCTTCAACCTAGAAGAACAAAATTTGGTGAGCCAATTTGGATCTGTATACTGATAATTACCACCAAGTATCATCAAGATTGGGTGAAAAAATATTTGCTGGTATTTCAGAAACTTGTAATCTTAGAAGCCTGGCAACCACTCTCAATGAAAGTGCTTTCCACAGTCTGTGCCTAGGTCTACTTGAAGAGGAAACAATCCATAGAGACAAAACTGAGAACTCCTTTATTTTGTCAAGTTTCAAAGAGCTACTACAAACCATGTTGGATTTAGAGTTCCAAATTCATCTATCTAAATAGGAGAGAACAGAGGGAAACCTAAATATCAAAACTGCTACTGTAGACGAACGCTTCAACCTAGAAGAACATAATTTGGTGAGCCAAGTGGGATTTGTGTACTGATCATTAGCAACAAGTATCTTCAAGATGGGTGAAAAAATATTTGCTGGTATTTCGGAAAATCGTTATTTCGTAGAAGCTTGGCAACCCCTCTCAATGAAAGTGATTTCCACAGTCTGTGCCTAGGGCTACTTGAAGAGGAAACAAACCATAGAGACAAAACTGAGAACTCCTATATTTTCTCAAGTTTCAAAGAGCTACTACAAACCATGTTGAATTTAGAGTTCCAAATTCATCTACATATATAGGAGAGAACAGAGGGAAACCTAAATATAAAAACTGCTACTGTAGACGAAAGCTTCAAACTCGAAGAACAATATTTCGTCAGCCAAGTGGGATTTGTGTACTGATCATTTCCACCAAGTATCATCAAGATTGGGTGAAAAACTATTTACTGGTATTTTCTAAACTCGTTATTTCTTAGAAGCTTGGCAACCCCTCTCAATGAAATGGGTTGTGCCTAGGTCTACTTGAAGAGGAAACAAAAAATATTTGCTGGTATTTCGGAAATTTGTAATTTCTTAGAAGCTTGGATACCCCTCTGAATGATAGTGCTTTTCCACAGTGTGTGCCTAGGGCTACTTGAAGAGGAAACAAACCATAGAGACAAAACTGAGAACTCCTTTTTTTTGTCAAGTTTCAAAGAGCTACTACAAACCATGTTGGATTTAGAGTTACAAATTCATCTATCTATATTTGAGAGAACAGAGGGAAACCTAAATGTAAAAACTGCTACTGTAGAAGAACGCTTCAACCTAGAAGAACAAAATTTGGTGAGCCAAGTGGGAATTTTGTACTGATCATTCCAACAAGTATCATCAAGATTGGGTGAAAAAATATTTGCTGGTATTTCGGAAACTCGTTATTTCGTAGAAGCTTGGCAACCCCTCTCAATGAAAGTGCTTTTCCACAGTGTGTGTCTAGGGCTAATTGAAGAGGAAACAATCCATAGAGACAAAACTGAGAACTCCTTTATTTTGTCAAGTTTCAAAGAGCTACTACAAAGCATGTTGGATTTAGAGTTCCAAATTCATATAACTATATAGGAGAGAACAGAGGGAAACCTAAATATAAAAACTGCTACTGTAGAAGAACGCTTCAACCTAGAAGAACAAAATTTGGTGAGCCAAGTGGGATTTGTGTACTGATCATTAGCAACAAGTATCATCAAGATTGGGTGAAAAAATATTTGCTGGTATTTCTGAAACTCGTTATTTCTTAGAAGCTTGGCAACCCCTCTCAATGAAAGTGCTTTTCCACAGTGTGTGCCTATGGCTACTTGAAGAGGAAACAATCCATAGAGACAAAACTGAGAACTCCTTTATTTTGTCAAGTTTCAAAGAGCTACTACAAACCATATTGGATTTAGAGTTCCAAATTCATCTATCTAAATAGGAGAGAACAGAGGGAAACCTAAATATCAAAACTGCTACTGTAGACGAACGCTTCAACCTAGAAGAACATAATTTGGTGAGCCAAGTGGGTTTTGTGTACTGATCAATAGCAACAAGTATCATCAAGATTGGGTGAAAAAATATTTGCTGGTATTTTGGAAACTCGTAATTTCTTAGAAGCTTTGATACCCCTCTCAATGAAAGTGCTTTTCCACAGTCTGTGTCTAGGGCTACTTGAAGAGGAAACAAACCATAGAGACAAAACTGAGAACTCCTTTATTTTGTCAAGTTTCAAAGAGCTACTAAAAACCATGTTGGATTTAGAGT
Organism: Callospermophilus lateralis; assembly: GCF_048772815.1. NCBI lineage: Eukaryota > Metazoa > Chordata > Mammalia > Rodentia > Sciuridae > Callospermophilus > Callospermophilus lateralis. The sequence goes on along the minus strand of NW_027514723.1, from coordinate 131,327 downwards.
TCCAAATTCATCTATCTAAATAGGAGAGAACAGAGGGAAACCTAAATATAAAAACAGCTACTGTAGACGAACGCTTCAACCTAGAAGAACAAAATTTGGTGAGCCAAGTGGGATTTGTGTACTGATCATTACCACCAAGTATCATCAAGATTGGGTTAAAAAATATTTGCTTGTATTTCGGAAATTCGTAATTTCTTAGAAGCTTGGCAACCCCTCTCAATTAAAGTGCTTTTCCACAGTCTGTGCCTAGGGCTACTTGAAGAGGAAACAAACCATAGAGACAAAACGGAGAAATACTTTATTTTGTCAAGATTCAATGAGCTACTACAAACCATGTTGGATTTAGAGTTCCTAATTCATCTATCTATATATGAGAGAACAGAGTGAAACCTAAATATGAAAACTGCTACTGTAGACGAACGCTACAACCTAGAAGAACAAAATTTGGTGAGCCAAGTGGGATCTGTGTAATGATCATTACCACCAAGTATCATCAAGATTGGTTGAAAAAATTTTTGCTGGTATTTCGGAAACTCGTTATTTCTTAGAAGCTTGGCAACCCTCTCAATGAAAGTGCTTTTCCACAGTCTGTGCGTAGGGCTACTTGAAGAGGAAACAAAACCTAGAAACAAATCTGAGAACTCCTTTATTTTGTCAAGTTTAAAAGAGATACTATAAACCCTGTTGGATTTAGTGTTCCAAATTCATCTATCTATATAGAAGAGAACAGAGGGAAACCTAAATATAAAAACTGCTAATGTAGACGAACGCTTCCACCTAGAAGAACAAAATTTGGTGAGCCAAGTGGGATTTGTGTATTGATCATTACCACCAAGTATCATCAAGATTGGGTGAAAAAATATTTGCTGGTATTTCGGAAACTCGTTATTTCTTAGAAGCTTGGCAACCCATCTCAATGAAAGTGCTTTCCACAGTCTGTGCCTAGGGCTACTTGAAGAGGAAACAAACCATAGAGACAAAACTGAGAACTCCTTTATTTTGTCAAGTTTCAAAGAGCTAGTACAAACCATGTTGGATTTATAGTTCCAAATTCATCTATCTATATAGGAGAGAACAGATGGAAACCTAAATATAAAAACCGCTACTGTAGATGAACGCTTCAACCTAGAAGAACAAAATTTGGTGAGCCAAGTTGGATATGTGTACTGATCATTACCACCAAGTATCATCAAGATTGGGTGAAAAAATATTTGCTGGTATTTCGGAAACTCGTTATTTCTTAGAAGCATGGCAACCCCTCTCGATGAAAGTGCTTTTCCACAGTCTGTGCCTAGGGCTACTTGAAGAGGAAACAAACCATAGAGACAAAACTGAGAACTCCTTTATTTTTTCAAGTTTCAAAGAGCTACTACAATCCATGTTGGATTTAGAGTTCCAAATTCATCTATCTGTATAGGATAGAAGAGAGAGAAACCTAAATATAAAAACAGCTACTGTAGACGAACTCTTCAACCTAGAAGAACAAAATTTGGTGAGCCAAGTGGGATTTGTGTACTGATCATTACCACCAAGTATCATCAAGATTGGGTGAAAAAGTATTTGCTTGTATTTCGGAAACTCATTATTTCTTAGAAGCTTGGCAACCCCTCTCAATGAAAGTGCTTTTCCACAGTGTTTATCTAGGGATACTTGAAGAGGAAACAATCCATAGGGAAAAAATTGAGAACTCCTTTGTTTTGTCAAGTTTCAAAGAGCTACTACAAACCATGTTGGATTTAGAGTTCCAAATTCATCTATCTATATAGGAGAGAACAGAGGGAAACCTAAATATAAAAACTGCTACTGTAGACGAACGCTTCAACCTAGAAGAACAAAATTTGGTGAGCCAAGTGGGATTTGTGTACTGATGATTACCACCAAGTATCATCAAGATTGGGTGAAAAAATATTTGCTGGTATTTCGGAAATTCGTAATTTCTTAGAAGCTTGGCAACCCCTCTCAATGAAAGTGCTTTTCCACAGTCGGTGCCTAGGGCTACTTGAATAGGAAACAAACCATAGAGACAAAACGGAGAACTCCTTTATTTTGTCAAGATTCAACGAGCTACTACAAACCATGTTGGATTTAGAGTTCCTAATTCATCTATCTATGTATGAGAGAATAGAGTGAAACCTAAATATAAAAACTGCTACTGTAGACGAACGCTACAACCTAGAAGAACAAAATTTGGTGAGCCAAGTGGGATCTGTGTACTGATCATTACCACCAAGTATCATCAAGTTTGGTTGAAAAAATTTTTGCTGGTATTTCGGAAACTCGTTATTTCTTAGAAGCTTGGCAACCCCTCTCAATGAAAGTGCTTTTCCACAGTCTGTGCCTAGGGCTACTTGAAGAGGAAACAAAACATAGAAACAAATCTGAGAACTCCTTTATTTTGTCAAGTTTAAAGAGCTACTACAAACCATGTTGGATTTAGAGTTCCAAATTCATATATCTATATAGGAGAGAACAGAGGGAAACCTAAATATAAAAACTGCTTCTGTAGACGAACTCTTCAACCTAGAAGAACAAAATTTGGTGAGCCAAGTGGGATTTGTGTACTGATCATTACCACCAGTATCATCAAGATTGGGTGAAAATGTATTTGCTGGTATTTCGGAAACTCGTTATTTCTTAGAAGCTTGGCAACCCCTCTCAATGAAAGTGCTTTTCCACAGTGTTTGCCTAGGGCTACTTGAAGAGGAAACAATCCATAGAGAAAAAAATGAGACCTCCTTTATTTTGTCAAGTTTCAAAGAGCTACTACAAACCATGTTGGATTTAGAGTTCCAAATACATCTATCTATACAGGAGAGAACAGAGGGAAACCTAAATATAAAAACTGCTATTGTAGACGAACGTTTCAACCTAGAAGAACAAAATTTGGTGAGCCAAGTGGGATTTGAGTACTGATCATTACCACCAAGCATCATCAAGATTGGGTGAAAAAATATTTGCTGGTATTTTGGAAACTCGTAATTTCTTAGAAGCTTGGGAACCCATCTCAATGAAAGTGCTTTCCACAGTCTGTGCCTAGGGCTACTTGAAGAGGAAACAAAACATAGAGACAAAAGTAAGAACTCCTTTATTTTGTCAAGTTTCAAAGAGCTACTACAAACCATTTTGGATTTAGAGTTCCAAATTCATCTATCTATATAGGAGAGAACAGAGGGAAACCTAAATATAAAAACTGCTACTGTAGACGAACGCTTCAACCTAGAAGAACAAAATTTGGTGAGCCAATTGGGATCTGTATACTGATCATTACCACCAAGTATCATCAAGATTGGGGGAAAAAATATTTGCTGGTATTTCGGAAACTTGTAATCTTAGAAGCCTGGCAACCACTCTCAATGAAAGTGCTTTCCACAGTCTGTGCCTAGGACTACTTGAAGAGGAAACAAACCATAGAGAGAAAACTCAGAACTCCCTTATTTTGTCACGTTTCAAAGAGCTACTACAAACCATGTTGGATTTAGAGTTCCAAATTCATCTATCTATATATGAGAGAACAGAGTGAACCCTAAATATAAAAACTGCTACTGTCGAAGAACGCTTCAACCTAGAAGAACAAAATTTGGTGAGCCAAGTGGGATTTGTGTACTGTTCATTACCACCAAGTATTATCAAGATTGGGTGAAAAAATATTGGCTGATATTTCGGAAACTCGTTATTTCGTAGAAGCTTGGCAACCCCTCTCAATGAAAGTGCTTTCCACAGTCTGTGCCTAGGGCTACATGAAGAGGAAACAAACCATAGAGACAAAACTGAGAACTCCTTTATTTTGTCAAGTTTCAAAGAGCTACTACAAACCATGTTGGATTTAGAGTTCCAAATTCATCTATCTATATAGGAGAGAACAGAGGGAAACCTAAATATAAAAACTGCTACTGTAGACGAACACTTCAACCTAGAAGAACAAAATTTGGTGAGCCAATTGGGATCTGTATACTGATCATTACCACCAAGTATCATCAAGATTGGGTGAAAAAATTTTTGCTAGTATTTCGGAAACTCGTTATTTCTTAAAAGCTTGGCAACCCCTCTCAATGGAAGTTCTTTCCACAGTCTGTGCCTAGGGCTACTTGAAGAGGAAACAAACCATAGAGAGAAATCTCAGAACTCCTTTATTTTGTCAAGTTTCAAAGAGCTACTACAAACCATGTTGGATTTAGAGTTCCAAATTCATCTATCTATATATGAGAGAACAGAGTGAACCCTAAATATAAAAACTGCTACTGTAGAAGAACGCTTCAACCTAGAAGAACAAAATTTGGTGAGCCAAGTGGGATTTGTGTACTGATCATTACCACCAAGTATTATCAAGATTGGGTGAAAAAATATTGGCTGGTATTTCGTAAACTCGTTATTTCGTAGAAGCTTGGCAACCCCTCTCAATGAAAGTGCTTTCCACAGTCTGTGCCTAGGGCTACTTGAAGAGGAATCAAACCATAGAGACAAAACTGAGAACTCCTTTATTTTTTCAAGGTTCAAAGAGCTACTACAAACCATGTTGAATTTAGTGTTCCAAATTCATCTATCTATATAGGAGAGAACAGAGGGAAACCTAAATATAAAAACTGCTACTGTAGACGACAGCTTCAAACTCGAAGAACAAAATTTCGTGAGCCAAGTGGGATTTGTGTACTGATCATTACCACCAAGTATCATCAAGATTGGGTGAAAAAATATTTGCTGGTATTTTGAAAACTCGTAATTTCTTAGAAGCTTGGCAACCCCTCTCAATGAAAGTGCTTTTCCACAGTCTGTGCCTAGGGCTACTTGAAGAAGAAACAAATCATAGAGACAAATCTGAGAACTCCTTTATTTTGTCAAGTTTCAAAGAGCTACTACAAACCATGTTGCATTTAGAGTTCCAAATTCATCTATCTATATAGGAGAGAACAGAGGGAAACCTAAATATAAGAACTGCTACTGTCGACGAACGCTTCAACCTAGAAGAAAAAAATTTTGTGAGCCAAGTGGGACTTGTGTACTGATCATTACCACCAAGTATCATCAAGATTGGGTAAAAAAATATTTGCTGGTATTTCGGAAACTCGTTATTTCTTAGAAGTTTGGCAACCCTCTCAATGAAAGTGCTTTCCACAGTCCGTGCCTAGGGCTACTTGAAGAGGAAACAAACCATAGAGACAAAACTGAGAACTCCTTTTTTTGTCAAGTTTAAAAGAGCTACTACAAACCATGTTAAATTTAGAGTTCCAAATTCATCTATCTATATAGGAGAGAACAGAGGGAAAACTAAATATAAAAACTTCTACTGTAGACGAAAGCTTTAACCTAGAAGAACAAAATTTGGTGAGCCAAGTGGGATTTGTGTACTGATCATTACCACCAGGTATCATCAAGAGTGGGTGAAAAAATATTTGCTGGTATTTCCTAAACTCGTTAATTCTTAGAAGCTTGGCAACCCATCTCAATGAAAGTGCTTTTCCACAGTCTGTGCCTAGGGCTACTTGAAGAGGAAACAAACCATAGAGACAAAACTGAGAACTCCTTTATTTTGTCAAGTTTCAAAGAGCTACTACAAACCATGTTGGATTTAGAGTTCCAAATTCATCTATCTGTATAGGAGAGAACAGAGGGAAACCTAAATATAAAAACTGCTACTGTAGACGAACGCTTCAACCTAGAAGAACAAAATTTGGTGAGCCAATTGGGATCTGTATACTGATCATTACCACCAAGTATCATCAAGATTGGGTGAAAAAATATTTGCTGGTATTTCAGAAAATTGTAATCTTAGAAGCCTGGCAACTACTCTCAATGAAAGTGCTTTCCACAGTCTGTGCCTAGGACTACTTGAAGAGGAAACAAACCATAGAGAGAAAACTCAGAACTCCTTTATTTTGTCAAGTTTCAAAGAGCTACTACAAACCATGTTGAATTTAGAGTTCCAAATTCATCTACCTATATAGGAGAGAACAGAGGGAAACCTAAATATAAAAAACTGCTTACTGTAGACGAAAGCTTCAAACTCGAAGAACAAAATTTCCTGAGCCAAGTGGGATTTGTGCACTGATCATTACCACCAAGTATCATCAAGATTGGGTGAAAAAATATTTGCTGGTATTTCGAAAACTCGTAATTTCTTAGAGCTTGGCAACCCAATCTCAATGAAAGTGCTTTTCCACAGTCTGTGCCTAGGGCTACTTGAAGAGGAAACAAACCATAGAGACAAATCTGAGAACTTCTTTATTTTGTCAAGTTTCAAAGAGCTACTACAAACATGTTGATTTAGAGTTCCAAATTCATCTATCTATTTAGGAGAGAACAGAGGGAAACCTAAACATAAGAACTGCTACTGTCGACGAACGCTTCAACCTAGAAGAAAAAAATTTTGTGAGCCAAGTGGGACTTGTGTACTGATCATTACCACCAAGTATCATCAAGATTGGGTGAAAAAATATTTGCTGGTATTTCGGAAACTCGTTATTTCTTAGACGTTTGGCAACCCTCTAAATGAAAGTGCTTTCCACAGTCTGTGCCTAGGGCTACTTGAAGAGGAAACAAACCATAGAGACAAAACTGAGAACTCCTTTTTTTTGTCAAGTTTAAAAGAGCTACTACAAACCATGTTGAATTTAGAGTTCCAAATTCATCTATCTATATAGGAGAGAACAGAGGGAAAACTAAACATAAAAAACTGCTACTGTAGACGAAAGCTTTAACCTAGAAGAACAAAATTTGGTGAGCCAAGTGGGATTTGTGTACTGATCATTACCACCAAGTATCATCAAGATTGGGTGAAAAAATATTTGCTGGTATTTCCTAAACTCGTTAATTCTTAGAAGCTTGGCAACCCATCTCATTGAAAGTGCTTTTCCACAGTGTGTGTCTAGGGCTAATTGAAGAGGAAACAATCCATAGATACAAAACTGAGAACTCCTTTATTTTGTCAAGTTTCAAAGAGCTACTACAAACCATGTTGGATTTAGAGTTCCAAATTCATATATCTATATAGGAGAGAACAGAGGGAAACCTAAATATAAAAACTGCTACTGTAGATGAACGCTTCAACCTAGAAGAACAAAATTTGGTGAGCCAAGTGGGATTTGTGTACTGATCATTAGCAACAAGTATCATCAAGATTGGGTGAAAAAATATTTGCTGGTATTTCTGAAACTCGTTATTTCTTAGAAGCTTGGCAACCCCTCTCAATGAAAGTGCTTTTCCACAGTGTGTGCCTATGGCTACTTGAAGAGGAAACAATCCATAGAGACAAAACTGAGAACTCCTTTATTTTGTCAAGTTTCAAAGAGCTACTACAAACCATATTGGATTTAGAGTTCCAAATTCATCTGTCTAAATAGGAGAGAACAGAGGGAAACCTAAATATCAAAACTGCTACTGTAGACGAACGCTTCAACCTAGAAGAACATAATTTGGTGAGCCAAGTGGGATTTGTGTACTGATCATAAGCAACAAGTATCATCAAGATTGGGTGAAAAAATATTTGCTGGTATTTCGGAAACTTGTAATCTTAGAAGCCTGGCAACCACTCTCAATGAAAGTGCTTTCCACAGTCTGTGCCTAGGTCTACTTGAAGAGGAAACAATCCATAGAGACAAAACTGAGAACTCCTTTATTTTGTCAAGTTTCAAAGAGCTACTACAAACCATGTTGGATTTAGAGTTCCAAATTCATCTATCTATATAGGAGAGAACACAGGGAAACCTAAATATAAAAACTGCTACTGTAGACGAACGCTTCAACCTAGAAGAACAAAATTTGGTGAGCCAAGTGGGATTTGTGTACTGATCATTTCCACCAAGTATCATCAAGATTGGGTGAAAAACTATTTACTGGTATTTTCTAAACTCGTTATTTCTTAGAAGCTTGGCAACCCCTCTCAATGAAAGGGGTTGTGCCTAGGTCTACTTGAAGAGGAAACAAAAAATATTTTCTGGTATTTCGGAAATTTGTAATTTCTTAGAAGCTTGGATACCCCTCTGAATGAAAGTGCTTTTCCACAGTGTGTGCCTAGGGCTACTTGAAGAGGAAACAAACCATAGAGACAAAACTGAGAACTCCTTTTTTTTGTCAAGTTTCAAAGAGCTACTACAAACCATGTTGGATTTAGAGTTCCAAATTCATATATCTATATAGGAGAGAACAGAGGGAAACCTAAATGTAAAAACTGCTACTGTAGAAGAACGCCTCAACCTAGAAGAACAAAATTTGGTGAGCCAAGTGGGAATTTTGTACTGATCATTAGCAACAAGTATCATCAAGATTGGGTGAAAAAATATTTGCTGGTATTTCGGAAACTCGTTATTTCGTAGAAGCTTGGCAACCCCTCTCAATGAAAGTGCTTTTCCACAGTGTGTGTCTAGGGCTAATTGAAGAGGAAACAATCCATAGAGACAAAACTGAGAACTCCTTTATTTTGTCAAGTTTCAAAGAGCTACTACAAACCATGTTGGATTTAGAGTTCCAAATTCATATAACTATATAGGAGAGAACAGAGGGAAACCTAAATATAAAAACTGATACTGTAGAAGAACGCTTCAACCTAGAAGAACAAAATTTGGTGAGCCAAGTGGGATTTGTGTACTGATCATTAGCAACAAGTATCATCAAGATTGGGTGAAAAAATATTTGCTGGTATTTCTGAAACTCGTTATTTCTTAGAAGCTTGGCAACCCCTCTCAATGAAAGTGCTTTTCCACAGTGTGTGCCTATGGCTACTTGAAGAGGAAACAATCCATAGAGACAAAACGGAGAACTCCTTTATTTTGTCAAGTTTCAAAGAGCTACTACAAACCATATTGGATTTAGAGTTCCAAATTCATCTATCTAAATAGGAGAGAACAGAGGGAAACCTAAATATCAAAACTGCTACTGTAGACGAACGCTTCAACCTAGAAGAACATAATTTGGTGAGCCAAGTGGGATTTGTGTACTGATCAATAGCAACAAGTATCATCAAGATTGGGTGAAAAAATATTTGCTGGTATTTCGGAAACTCGTAATTTCTTAGAAGCTTTGATACCCCTCTCAATGAAAGTGCTTTTCCACAGTCTGTGCCTAGGGCTACTTGAAGAGGAAACAAACCATAGAGACAAAACTGAGAACTCCTTTATTTTGTCAAGTTTCAAAGAGCTACTAAAAACCATGTTGGATTTAGAGTTCCAAATTCATCTATCTAAATAGGAGAGAACAGAGGGAAACCTAAATATTAAAACTGCTACTGTAGACGAACGCTTCAACCTAGAAGAACAAAATTTGGTGAGCCAAGTGGGATTTGTGTACTGATCATTAGAAACAAGTATCATCAAGATTGGGTGAAAAAATATTTGCTGGTATTTCTGAAACTCGTTATTTCTTAGAAGCTTGGCAACCCCTCTCAATGAAAGTGGTTTTCCACAGTGTGTGCCTATGGCTACTTGAAGAGGAAACAATCCATAGAGACAAAACTGAGAACTCCTTTATTTTGTCAAGTTTCAAAGAGCTACTACAAACCATATTGGATTTAGAGTTCCAAATTCATCTATCTAAACAGGAGAGAACAGAGGGAAACCTAAATATCAAAACTGCTACTGTAGATGAACGCTTCAACCTAGAAGAACATAATTTGGTGAGCCAAGTGGGATTTGTGTACTGATCATTAGCAACAAGTATCATCAAGATTGGGTGAAAAAATATTTGCTTGTATTTCGGAAACTCGTTATTTCTTAGAAGCTTGGCAACCCCTTTCAATGAAAGTGCTTTTTCACAGTGTGTGCCTAGGGCTACTTGAAGAGGAAACAATCCATAGAGACAAAACTGAGAACTCTTTTATTTTGTAATGTTTCAAAGAGCTACTACAAATCATGTTGTATTTAGAGTTCCTAATTAATTTATCTATACAGGAGAGAACAGAGGGAATCCTAAATATAAAAACTGCTACTGTAGACGAACGCTTCAACATAGGAGAACAAAATTTGGTGAGCCTAGTGGGATTTGTGTACTGATCATTGCCACCAAGTATCATCAAGATTGGGTGAAAAAATATTTGCTTGTATTTCGGAAATTTGTAATTTCTTAGAAGCTTGGATACCCCTCTCAATGAAAGTGCTTTTCCACAGTGTGTGCCTAGGGCTACTTGAAGAGGAAACAAACCATAGAGACAAAACTGAGAACTCCTTTATTTTGTCAAGTTTCATAGAGCTACTACAATCCATGTTGGATTTAGATTTCCAAATTCATCTATCTATATAAGAGAGAACAGAGAAACCTAAATATAAAAACTGCTACTGTAGACGAACGCTTCAACCTAGAAGAACAAAATTTGGTGAGCCACGTGGGATTTGTGTACTGATCATTACCACCAAGTATCATCAAGATTGGGTTAAAAAAATATTTGCTGGTATTTCGGAAACTCGTAATTTCTTAGAAGCTTGGCAACCCATCTCAATGAAAGTGCTTTCCACAGTCTGTGCCTAGGGCTACTTGAAGAGGAAACAAACCATAGAGACAAAACTGAGAACTCCTTTATTTTGTCAAGTTTCAAAGAGCTACTACAATCCATGTTGGATTTAGAGTTCCAAATTCATATATCTATATAGGAGAGAACAGAGGGAAACAAAATATAAAAACTGCTACTGTAGAAGAACGCTTCAACCTAGAAGAACAAAATTTGGTGAGCCAAGTGGGAATTTTGTACTGATCATTAGAAACAAGTATCATCAAGATTGGGTGAAAAAATATTTGCTGGTATTTCGGAAACTCGTTATTTCGTAGAAGCTTGGCAACCCCTCTCAATGAAAGTGCTTTTCCACAGTGTGTGTCTAGGGCTAATTGAAGAGGAAACAATCCATAGAGACAAAACTGAGAACTCCTTTATTTTGTCAAGTTTCAAAGAGCTACTACAAACCATGTTGGATTTAGAGTTCCAAATTCATATATCTATATAGGAGAGAACAGAGGGAAACCTAAATATAAAAACTGCTACTGTAGAAGAACGCTTCAACCTAGAATAACAAAATTTGGTGAGCCAAGTGGGATTTGTGTACTGATCATTAGCAACAAGTATCATCAAGATTGGGTGAAAAAATATTTGCTGGTATTTCTGAAACTCGTTATTTCTTAGAAGCTTGGCAACCCCTCTCAATGAAAGTGCTTTTCCACAGTGTGTGCCTATGGCTACTTGAAGAGGAAACAATCCATAGAGACAAAACGGAGAACTCCTTTATTTTGTCAAGTTTCAAAGAGCTACTACAAACCATATTGGATTTAGAGTTCCAAATTCATCTATCTAAATAGGAGAGAACAGAGGGAAACCTAAATATCAAAACTGCTACTGTAGACGAACGCTTCAACCTAGAAGAACATAATTTGGTGAGCCAAGTGGGATTTGTGTACTGATCATTAGCAACAAGTATCATCAAGATTGGGTGAAAAAATATTTGCTGGTATTTCGGAAACTCGTAATTTCTTAGAAGCTTGGATACCCCTCTCAATGAAAGTGCTTTTCCACAGTCTGTGCCTAGGGCTACTTGAAGAGGAAACAAACCATAGAGATAAAACTGAGAACTCCTTTATTTTGTCAAGTTTCAAAGAGCTACTAAAAACCATGTTGGATTTAGAGTTAGAAATTCATCTATCTAAATAGGAGAGAACAGAGGGAAACCTAAATATAAAAACTGCTACTGTAGACGAACGCTTCAACCTAGAAGAACAAAATTTGGTGAGGAAAGTGGGAATTTTGTACTGATCATTAGCAACAAGTATCATCAAGATTGGGTGAAAAAATATTTGCTGCTATTTCGGAAACTTGTTATTTCTTAGAAGCCTGGCAACCCCTCTCAATGAAACTGCTTTTCCACAGTGTGTGCCTAGGGCTACTTGAAGAGGACACAAACCATAAAGACAAAACTGAGAACTCCTTTATTTTGTCAAGTTTCAAAGACCTACTAAAAACCATGTTGGATTTAGAGTTCCAAATTCATCTATCTAAATAGGAGAGAACAGAGGGAAACCTAAATGTAAAAACTGCTACTCTAGACGAACGCTTCAACCTAGAAGAACAAAATTTGGTGAGCCAAGTAGGATGTGTGTACTCATCATTACCACCAAGTATCTTCAAGATGGGTGAAAAAATATTTCCTGGTATTTCGGAAACTCGTTATTTCTTAGAAGCTTGGCAACCCATCTCAATGAAAGTGCTTTACACAGTCTGTGCCTAGGGCTACTTGAAGAGGAAACAAACCATAGAGACAAAACTGAGAACTCCTTTATTTTGTCAAGTTTCAAAGAGCTACTAAAAACCATGTTGGATTTAGAGTTCCAAATTCATCTATCTATATAGGAGAGAACAGAGGGAAACCTAAATATAAAAACTGCTACTGTAGACGAACGCTTCAACCTAGAAGAACAAAATTTGGTGAGAAAAGTGGGATTTGTGTACTGATGATTACCATCAAGTATCATCAAGATTGGGTGAAAAAATATTTGCTGGTATTTCGGAAACTCGTTATTTCTTAGAAGCTTGGCAACCCCTCTCAATGAAAGTGATTTTCCACAGTGTGTGCCTAGGGCTACTTGAAGAGGAAACAAACAATAAAGAAAAAACTGAGAACCCCTTTATTTTGTCAAGTTTCATAGAGCTACTACAATCCATGTTGGATTTAGATTTCCAAATTAATCTATCTATGTAGGAAAGAACAGAGGGAAACCTAAATATAAAAACTGCTGCTGTAGACGAACGCTTCAACCTAGAAGAACAAAATTTGGTGAGCCAAGTGGTATTTGTGTACTGATCATTTCCACCAAGTATCATCAAGATTGGGTGAAGGAATATTTGCTGGTATTTTCTAAACTCCTTATTTCTTAGAAGCTTGGCAACCCATCTCAATGAAAATGCTGCCACAGTCTGTGCCTAGGCCTCTTGAAGAGGAAACAAACCATAGAGACAAAACTGAGAAGTCCTTTATTTTGTCAAGTTTCAAAGAGCTACTACAAACCATGTTTGATTTAGAGTTCCAAATTCATCTATCTATATAGGAGAAAACAGAGGGAAACCTAAATATCAAAACTGCTACTGTAGACGAACGCTTCAACCTAGAAGAACAAAATTTGGTGAGCCAAGTGGGATTTGTGTACTGATCATTAGCAACAAGTATCATCAAGATTGGGTGAAAAAATATTTGCTGGTATTTCTGAAACTCGTTATTTCTTAGAAGCTTGGCAACCGCTCTCAATGAAAGTGGTTTTCCACAGTGTGTGCCTATGGCTACTTGAAGAGGAAACAATCCATAGAGACAAAACTGAGAACTCCTTTATTTTGTCAAGTTTCAAAGAGCTACTACAAACCATATTGGATTTAGAGTTCCAAATTCATCTATCTAAACAGGAGAGAACAGAGGGAAACCTAAATATCAAAACTGCTACTGTAGACGAACGCTTCAACCGAGAAGAACATAATTTGGTGAGCCAAGTGGGATTTGTGTACTGATCATTAGCAACAAGTATCATCAAGATTGGGTGAAAAAATATTTGCTGGTATTTCGGAAACTCGTAATTTCTTAGAAGCTTGGATACCCCTCTCAATGAAAGTGCTTTTCCACAGTCTGTGCCTAGGGCTACTTGAAGAGGAAACAAACCATAGAGACAAAACTGAGAACTCCTTTATTTTGTCAAGTTTCAAAGAGCTACTAAAAACCATGTTGGATTTAGAGTTCCAAATTCATCTATCTAAATAGGAGAGAACAGAGGGAAACCTAAATATAAAAACTGCTACTGTAGACGAACGCTTCAACCTAGAAGAACAAAATTTGGTGAGCCAAGTGGGAATTTTGTACTGATCATTAGCAACAAGTATCATCAAGATTCGGTGAAAAAATATTTGCTGCTATTTCGGAAACTTGTTATTTCTTAGAAGCCTGGCAACCCCTCTCAATGAAAGTGCTTTTCCACAGTGTGTTCCTAGGGCTACTTGAAGAGGACACAAACCATAAAGACAAAACTGAGAACTCCTTTTTTTTGTCAAGTTTCAAAGAGCTACTACAAACCATGTTGGATTTAGAGTTCCAAATTCATCTATCTAAATAGGAGAGAACAGAGGGAAACCTAAATATAAAAACTGCTACTCTAGACGAACGCATCAACCTAGAAGAACAAAATTTGGTGAGCCAAGTAGGATGTGTGTACTCATCATTACCACCAAGTATCTTCAAGATGGGTGAAAAAATATTTCCTGGTATTTCGGAAACTCGTTATTTCTTAGAAGTTGGCAACCCATCTCAATAAAAGTGCTTTCCACAGTCTGTGCCTAGGGCTACGTGAAGAGGAAACAAACCATAGAGACAAAACTGAGAACTCCTTTATTTTGTCAAGTTTCAAAGAGCTACTACAAACCATGTTGGATTTAGAGTTCCAAATTCATCTATCTATATAGGAGAGAACAGAGGGAAACCTAAATATAAAAACTGCTACTGTAGAAGAACGCTTCAACCTAGAAGAACAAAATTTGGTGAGCCAAGTGGGATTTGTGTACTGATCATTAGCAACAAGTATCATCAAGATTGGGTGAAAAAATATTTGCTGGTATTTCTGAAACTCGTTATTTCTTAGAAGCTTGGCAACCCCTCTCAATGAAAGTGCTTTTCAACAGTGTGTGCCTATGGCTACTTGAAAAGGAAACAATCCATAGAGACAAAACTGAGAACTCCTTTATTTTGTCAAGTTTCAAAGAGCTACTACAAACCATATTGGAATTAGAGTTCCAAATTCATCTATCTATATAGGAGAGAACAGAGGGAAACCTAAATATCAAAACTGCTACTGTAGACGAACGCTTCAACCTAGAAGAACAAAATTTGGTGAGCCAAGTGGGAATTGTGTACTGATCATTACCACCAAGTATCATCAAGATTGGGTGAAAAAATATTTGCTGGTATTTTCTAAACTCGTTATTTCTTAGAAGCTTGGCAACCCCTCTCAATGAAAGTGCTTTTCCACAGTGTGTGCCTAGGTCTACTTGAAGAGGAAACTATCCATAAAGACAAAACTGAGAACTCCTTTATTTTGTCAAGTTTCAAAGAGCTACTACAAACCATATTGGATTTTGAGTTCCAAATTCATCTATCTATATAGGAGAGAACAGAGGGAAACCTAAATATCAAAACTGCTACTGTAGAAGAACGCTTCAACCTAGAAGAACAAAATTTGGTGAGCCAAGTGGGAATTGTGTACTGATCATTACCACCAAGTATCATCAAGATTGGGTGAAAAAATATTTGCTGGTATTTTCTAAACTCGTTATTTCTTAGAAGCTTGGCAACCCCTCTCAATGAAAGTGCTTTTCCACAGTGTGTGCCAAGGTCTACTTGAAGAGGAAACTATCCATAAAGACAAAACTGAGAACTCCTTTATTTTGTCAAGTTTCAAAGAGCTACTACAAACCATATTGGATTTTGAGTTCCAAATTCATCTATCTATATAGGAGAGAACAGAGGGAAACCTAAATATCAAAACTGCTACTGTAGACGAACGCTTCAACCTAGAAGAACATAATTTGGTGAGCCAAGTGGGATTTGTGTACTGATCATTAGCAACAAGTATCATCAAGATTGGGTGAAAAAATATTTGCTGGTATTTCGGAAACTCGTAATTTCTTAGAAGCTTGGATACCCCTCTCAATGAAAGTGCTTTTCCACAGTCTGTGCCTAGGGCTACTTGAAGAGGAAACAAACCATAGAGACAAAACTGAGAACTCCTTTATTTTGTCAAGTTTCAAAGAGCTACTACAAATCATGTTGGATTTAGAGTTCCAAATTCATCTATCTATATAGGAGAGAACAGAGAGAAACCTAAATATAAAAACTGCTACTGTAGACGAACGCTTCAACCTAGAAGAACAAAATTTGGTGAGCCAAGTGGGATTTGTGTACTGATCATTAGCAACAAGTATCATCAAGATGGGGTGAAAAAATATTTGCTTGTATTTCGGAAACTCGTAATTTCTTAGAATTTTGGCAACCCCTCTCAATGAAAGTGCTTTTCGACAGTCTGTGCCTAGGGCTACTTGAAGAGGAAACAAACCATAGAGACAAAACTGAGAACTCCTTTATTTTGTCAAGTTTCAAAGAGCTACTAAAAACCATGTTGGATTTAGAGTTCCAAATTCATCTATCTAAATAGGAGAGAACAGAGGGAAACCTATATATAAAAACTGCTACTGTAGACGAACGCTTCAACCTAGAAGAACAAAATTTGGTGAGCCAAGTGGGAATTTTGTACTGATCATTAGCAACAAGTATCATCAAGATTGGGTGAAAAAATATTTGCTGGTATTTCGGGAACTCGTTATTTCTTAGAAGCCTGGCAACCCCTCTCAATGAAAGTGCTTTTCCACAGTGTGTGCCTAGGGCTACTTGAAGAGGACACAAACCATTAAGACAAAACAGAGAACTCCTTTATTTTGTCAAGTTTCAAAGACCTACTAAAAACCATGTTGGATTATAGTTCCAAATTCATCTATCTAAATAGGAGAGAACAGAGGGAAACCTAAATATAAAAACTGCTACTCTAGACGAACGCTTCAACCTAGAAGAACAAAATTTGGTGAGCCAAGTAGGATGTGTGTACTCATCATTACCACCAAGTATCTTCAAGTTGGGTGAAAAAATATTTGCTGGTATTTCGGAAACTCGTTATTTCTACGAAGCTTGGCAACCCCTCTCAATGAAAGTGCTTTTCCACAGTCTGTGCCTAGGGCTACTTGAAGAGGAAACAAACCATAGAGACAAAACTGAGAACTCCTTTATTTTGTCAAGTTTCAAAGAGCTACTAAAAACCATGTTGGATTTAGAGTTCCAAATTCATCTATCTAAATAGGAGAGAACAGATGGAAACCTAAATATAAAAACTGCTACTGTAGACGAACGCTTCAACCTAGAAGAACAAAATTTGGTGAGCCAAGTGGGAATTTTGTACTGATCATTAGCAACAAGTATCATCAAGATTGGGTGAAAAAATATTTGCTGCTATTTCGGAAACTCGTTATTTCTTAGAAGCTTGGCAACCCATCTCAATGAAAGTGCTTTCCACAGTCTGTGCCTAGGGCTACTTGAAGAGGAAACAAACCATAGAGACAAAACTGAGAACTCCTTTATTTTGTCAAGTTTCAAAGACCTACTAAAAACCATGTTGGATTTAGAGTTCCAAATTCATCTATCTAAATAGGAGAGAACAGAGTGAAACCTAAATATAAAAACTGCTACTCTAGACGAACGCTTCAACTTAGAAGAACAAAATTTGGTGAGCCAAGTAGGATGTGTGTACTCATCAGTACCACCAAGTATTTTCCAGTTGGGTGAAAAAATATTTGCTGGTATTTCGGAAACTCGTTATTTCTTAGAAGCTTGGCAACCCATCTCAATGAAAGTGCTTTCCACAGTCTGTGCCTAGGGCTACTTGAAGAGGAAACAAACCATAGAGACAAAACGGAGAACTCCTTTATTTTGTCAAGTTTCAAAGAGCTACTACAATCCATGTTGGATTTAGAGTTCCAAATTCATATATCTATATAGGAGAGAACAGAGGGAAACAAAATATAAAAACTGCTACTGTAGAAGAACGCTTCAACCTAGAAGAACAAAATTTGGTGAGCCAAGTGGGAATTTTGTACTGATCATTAGAAACAAGTATCATCAAGATTGGGTGAAAAAATATTTGCTGGTATTTCGGAAACTCGTTATTTCGTAGAAGCTTGGCAACCCCTCTCAATGAAAGTGCTTTTCCACAGTGTGTGTCTAGGGCTAATTGAAGAGGAAACAATCCATAGAGACAAAACTGAGAACTCCTTTATTTTGTCAAGTTTCAAAGAGCTACTACAAACCATGTTGGATTTAGAGTTCCAAATTCATATATCTATATAGGAGAGAACAGAGGGAAACCTAAATATAAAAACTGCTACTGTAGAAGAACGCTTCAACCTAGAATAACAAAATTTGGTGAGCCAAGTGGGATTTGTGTACTGATCATTAGCAACAAGTATCATCAAGATTGGGTGAAAAAATATTTGCTGGTATTTCTGAAACTCGTTATTTCTTAGAAGCTTGGCAACCCCTCTCAATGAAAGTGCTTTTCCACAGTGTGTGCCTATGGCTACTTGAAGAGGAAACAATCCATAGAGACAAAACGGAGAACTCCTTTATTTTGTCAAGTTTCAAAGAGCTACTACAAACCATATTGGATTTAGAGTTCCAAATTCATCTATCTAAATAGGAGAGAACAGAGGGAAACCTAAATATCAAAACTGCTACTGTAGACGAACGCTTCAACCTAGAAGAACATAATTTGGTGAGCCAAGTGGGATTTGTGTACTGATCATTAGCAACAAGTATCATCAAGATTGGGTGAAAAAATATTTGCTGGTATTTCGGAAACTCGTAATTTCTTAGAAGCTTGGATACCCCTCTCAATGAAAGTGCTTTTCCACAGTCTGTGCCTAGGGCTACTTGAAGAGGAAACAAACCATAGAGATAAAACTGAGAACTCCTTTATTTTGTCAAGTTTCAAAGAGCTACTAAAAACCATGTTGGATTTAGAGTTAGAAATTCATCTATCTAAATAGGAGAGAACAGAGGGAAACCTAAATATAAAAACTGCTACTGTAGACGAACGCTTCAACCTAGAAGAACAAAATTTGGTGAGGAAAGTGGGAATTTTGTACTGATCATTAGCAACAAGTATCATCAAGATTGGGTGAAAAAATATTTGCTGCTATTTCGGAAACTTGTTATTTCTTAGAAGCCTGGCAACCCCTCTCAATGAAACTGCTTTTCCACAGTGTGTGCCTAGGGCTACTTGAAGAGGACACAAACCATAAAGACAAAACTGAGAACTCCTTTATTTTGTCAAGTTTCAAAGACCTACTAAAAACCATGTTGGATTTAGAGTTCCAAATTCATCTATCTAAATAGGAGAGAACAGAGGGAAACCTAAATGTAAAAACTGCTACTCTAGACGAACGCTTCAACCTAGAAGAACAAAATTTGGTGAGCCAAGTAGGATGTGTGTACTCATCATTACCACCAAGTATCTTCAAGATGGGTGAAAAAATATTTCCTGGTATTTCGGAAACTCGTTATTTCTTAGAAGCTTGGCAACCCATCTCAATGAAAGTGCTTTACACAGTCTGTGCCTAGGGCTACTTGAAGAGGAAACAAACCATAGAGACAAAACTGAGAACTCCTTTATTTTGTCAAGTTTCAAAGAGCTACTAAAAACCATGTTGGATTTAGAGTTCCAAATTCATCTATCTATATAGGAGAGAACAGAGGGAAACCTAAATATAAAAACTGCTACTGTAGACGAACGCTTCAACCTAGAAGAACAAAATTTGGTGAGAAAAGTGGGATTTGTGTACTGATGATTACCATCAAGTATCATCAAGATTGGGTGAAAAAATATTTGCTGGTATTTCGGAAACTCGTTATTTCTTAGAAGCTTGGCAACCCCTCTCAATGAAAGTGATTTTCCACAGTGTGTGCCTAGGGCTACTTGAAGAGGAAACAAACAATAAAGAAAAAACTGAGAACCCCTTTATTTTGTCAAGTTTCATAGAGCTACTACAATCCATGTTGGATTTAGATTTCCAAATTAATCTATCTATGTAGGAAAGAACAGAGGGAAACCTAAATATAAAAACTGCTGCTGTAGACGAACGCTTCAACCTAGAAGAACAAAATTTGGTGAGCCAAGTGGTATTTGTGTACTGATCATTTCCACCAAGTATCATCAAGATTGGGTGAAGGAATATTTGCTGGTATTTTCTAAACTCCTTATTTCTTAGAAGCTTGGCAACCCATCTCAATGAAAATGCTGCCACAGTCTGTGCCTAGGCCTCTTGAAGAGGAAACAAACCATAGAGACAAAACTGAGAAGTCCTTTATTTTGTCAAGTTTCAAAGAGCTACTACAAACCATGTTTGATTTAGAGTTCCAAATTCATCTATCTATATAGGAGAAAACAGAGGGAAACCTAAATATCAAAACTGCTACTGTAGACGAACGCTTCAACCTAGAAGAACAAAATTTGGTGAGCCAAGTGGGATTTGTGTACTGATCATTAGCAACAAGTATCATCAAGATTGGGTGAAAAAATATTTGCTGGTATTTCTGAAACTCGTTATTTCTTAGAAGCTTGGCAACCGCTCTCAATGAAAGTGGTTTTCCACAGTGTGTGCCTATGGCTACTTGAAGAGGAAACAATCCATAGAGACAAAACTGAGAACTCCTTTATTTTGTCAAGTTTCAAAGAGCTACTACAAACCATATTGGATTTAGAGTTCCAAATTCATCTATCTAAACAGGAGAGAACAGAGGGAAACCTAAATATCAAAACTGCTACTGTAGACGAACGCTTCAACCGAGAAGAACATAATTTGGTGAGCCAAGTGGGATTTGTGTACTGATCATTAGCAACAAGTATCATCAAGATTGGGTGAAAAAATATTTGCTGGTATTTCGGAAACTCGTAATTTCTTAGAAGCTTGGATACCCCTCTCAATGAAAGTGCTTTTCCACAGTCTGTGCCTAGGGCTACTTGAAGAGGAAACAAACCATAGAGACAAAACTGAGAACTCCTTTATTTTGTCAAGTTTCAAAGAGCTACTAAAAACCATGTTGGATTTAGAGTTCCAAATTCATCTATCTAAATAGGAGAGAACAGAGGGAAACCTAAATATAAAAACTGCTACTGTAGACGAACGCTTCAACCTAGAAGAACAAAATTTGGTGAGCCAAGTGGGAATTTTGTACTGATCATTAGCAACAAGTATCATCAAGATTCGGTGAAAAAATATTTGCTGCTATTTCGGAAACTTGTTATTTCTTAGAAGCCTGGCAACCCCTCTCAATGAAAGTGCTTTTCCACAGTGTGTTCCTAGGGCTACTTGAAGAGGACACAAACCATAAAGACAAAACTGAGAACTCCTTTTTTTTGTCAAGTTTCAAAGAGCTACTACAAACCATGTTGGATTTAGAGTTCCAAATTCATCTATCTAAATAGGAGAGAACAGAGGGAAACCTAAATATAAAAACTGCTACTCTAGACGAACGCATCAACCTAGAAGAACAAAATTTGGTGAGCCAAGTAGGATGTGTGTACTCATCATTACCACCAAGTATCTTCAAGATGGGTGAAAAAATATTTCCTGGTATTTCGGAAACTCGTTATTTCTTAGAAGTTGGCAACCCATCTCAATAAAAGTGCTTTCCACAGTCTGTGCCTAGGGCTACGTGAAGAGGAAACAAACCATAGAGACAAAACTGAGAACTCCTTTATTTTGTCAAGTTTCAAAGAGCTACTACAAACCATGTTGGATTTAGAGTTCCAAATTCATCTATCTATATAGGAGAGAACAGAGGGAAACCTAAATATAAAAACTGCTACTGTAGAAGAACGCTTCAACCTAGAAGAACAAAATTTGGTGAGCCAAGTGGGATTTGTGTACTGATCATTAGCAACAAGTATCATCAAGATTGGGTGAAAAAATATTTGCTGGTATTTCTGAAACTCGTTATTTCTTAGAAGCTTGGCAACCCCTCTCAATGAAAGTGCTTTTCAACAGTGTGTGCCTATGGCTACTTGAAAAGGAAACAATCCATAGAGAAAAAACTGAGAACTCCTTTATTTTGTCAAGTTTCAAAGAGCTACTACAAACCATATTGGAATTAGAGTTCCAAATTCATCTATCTATATAGGAGAGAACAGAGGGAAACCTAAATATCAAAACTGCTACTGTAGACGAACGCTTCAACCTAGAAGAACAAAATTTGGTGAGCCAAGTGGGAATTGTGTACTGATCATTACCACCAAGTATCATCAAGATTGGGTGAAAAAATATTTGCTGGTATTTTCTAAACTCGTTATTTCTTAGAAGCTTGGCAACCCCTCTCAATGAAAGTGCTTTTCCACAGTGTGTGCCTAGGTCTACTTGAAGAGGAAACTATCCATAAAGACAAAACTGAGAACTCCTTTATTTTGTCAAGTTTCAAAGAGCTACTACAAACCATATTGGATTTTGAGTTCCAAATTCATCTATCTATATAGGAGAGAACAGAGGGAAACCTAAATATCAAAACTGCTACTGTAGACGAACGCTTCAACCTAGAAGAACATAATTTGGTGAGCCAAGTGGGATTTGTGTACTGATCATTAGCAACAAGTATCATCAAGATTGGGTGAAAAAATATTTGCTGGTATTTCGGAAACTCGTAATTTCTTAGAAGCTTGGATACCCCTCTCAATGAAAGTGCTTTTCCACAGTCTGTGCCTAGGGCTACTTGAAGAGGAAACAAACCATAGAGACAAAACTGAGAACTCCTTTATTTTGTCAAGTTTCAAAGAGCTACTACAAATCATGTTGGATTTAGAGTTCCAAATTCATCTATCTATATAGGAGAGAACAGAGAGAAACCTAAATATAAAAACTGCTACTGTAGACGAACGCTTCAACCTAGAAGAACAAAATTTGGTGAGCCAAGTGGGATTTGTGTACTGATCATTAGCAACAAGTATCATCAAGATGGGGTGAAAAAATATTTGCTTGTATTTCGGAAACTCGTAATTTCTTAGAATTTTGGCAACCCCTCTCAATGAAAGTGCTTTTCGACAGTCTGTGCCTAGGGCTACTTGAAGAGGAAACAAACCATAGAGACAAAACTGAGAACTCCTTTATTTTGTCAAGTTTCAAAGAGCTACTAAAAACCATGTTGGATTTAGAGTTCCAAATTCATCTATCTAAATAGGAGAGAACAGAGGGAAACCTATATATAAAAACTGCTACTGTAGACGAACGCTTCAACCTAGAAGAACAAAATTTGGTGAGCCAAGTGGGAATTTTGTACTGATCATTAGCAACAAGTATCATCAAGATTGGGTGAAAAAATATTTGCTGGTATTTCGGGAACTCGTTATTTCTTAGAAGCCTGGCAACCCCTCTCAATGAAAGTGCTTTTCCACAGTGTGTGCCTAGGGCTACTTGAAGAGGACACAAACCATTAAGACAAAACAGAGAACTCCTTTATTTTGTCAAGTTTCAAAGACCTACTAAAAACCATGTTGGATTATAGTTCCAAATTCATCTATCTAAATAGGAGAGAACAGAGGGAAACCTAAATATAAAAACTGCTACTCTAGACGAACGCTTCAACCTAGAAGAACAAAATTTGGTGAGCCAAGTAGGATGTGTGTACTCATCATTACCACCAAGTATCTTCAAGTTGGGTGAAAAAATATTTGCTGGTATTTCGGAAACTCGTTATTTCTACGAAGCTTGGCAACCCCTCTCAATGAAAGTGCTTTTCCACAGTCTGTGCCTAGGGCTACTTGAAGAGGAAACAAACCATAGAGACAAAACTGAGAACTCCTTTATTTTGTCAAGTTTCAAAGAGCTACTAAAAACCATGTTGGATTTAGAGTTCCAAATTCATCTATCTAAATAGGAGAGAACAGATGGAAACCTAAATATAAAAACTGCTACTGTAGACGAACGCTTCAACCTAGAAGAACAAAATTTGGTGAGCCAAGTGGGAATTTTGTACTGATCATTAGCAACAAGTATCATCAAGATTGGGTGAAAAAATATTTGCTGCTATTTCGGAAACTCGTTATTTCTTAGAAGCTTGGCAACCCATCTCAATGAAAGTGCTTTCCACAGTCTGTGCCTAGGGCTACTTGAAGAGGAAACAAACCATAGAGACAAAACTGAGAACTCCTTTATTTTGTCAAGTTTCAAAGACCTACTAAAAACCATGTTGGATTTAGAGTTCCAAATTCATCTATCTAAATAGGAGAGAACAGAGGGAAACCTAAATATAAAAACTGCTACTCTAGACGAACGCTTCAACTTAGAAGAACAAAATTTGGTGAGCCAAGTAGGATGTGTGTACTCATCAGTACCACCAAGTATTTTCCAGTTGGGTGAAAAAATATTTGCTGGTATTTCGGAAACTCGTTATTTCTTAGAAGCTTGGCAACCCATCTCAATGAAAGTGCTTTCCACAGTCTGTGCCTAGGGCTACTTGAAGAGGAAACAAACCATAGAGACAAAACTGAGAACTCCTTTATTTTGTCAAGTTTCAAAGAGCTACTACAAACCATGTTGGATTTAGAGTTCCAAATTCATCTATCTATATAGGAGAGAACAGAGGGCAACCTAAATATAAAAACTGCTACTGTAGACGAACGCTTCAACCTAGAAGAACAAAATTTGGTGAGCAAATTGGGATTTGTGTACTGATCATTACCACCAAGTATCATTAAGATTGGGTGAAAAAATATTTGCTGGTATTTCGGAAACTCGTTATTTCTTAGAAGCTTGGCAACCCATCTCAATGAAAGTGCTTTCCACAGTCTGTGCCTAGGGCTACTTGAAGAGGAAACAAACCATAGAGACAAATCTGAGAAAACATTTATTTTGTCAAGTTTCAAAGAGCTACTACAACCCATTTGGATTTAGAGTTCCAAATTCATCTATCTATATAGGAGAGAACAGAGTGAAACCTAAATATAAAAACTACTACTGTAGACGAACGCTTCAACCTAGAAAAACAAAATTTGGTGAGCCAAGTGGGATTTGTGTACTGATCATTAGCAACAAGTATCATCAAGATTGGGTGAAAAAATATTTGCTTGTATTTCGGAAACTCGTTATTTCTTAGAAGCTTGGCAACCCCTTTCAATGAAAGTGCTTTTTCACAGTGTGTGCCTAGGGCTACTTGAAGAGGAAACAATCCATAGAGACAAAACTGAGAACTCTTTTATTTTGTCATGTTTCAAAGAGCTACTACAAATCATGTTGTATTTAGAGTTCCTAATTAATTTATCTATACAGGAGAGAACAGAGGGAAACCTAAATATAAAAACTGCTACTGTGGACGAACGCTTCAACATAGGAGAACAAAATTTGGTGAGCCAAGTGGGATTTGTGTACTGATCATTGCCACCAAGTATCATCAAGATTGATTGAAAAAATATTTGCAGGTATATCGGAAACTCGTTATTTCTTAGAAGCTTGGCAACCCGTCTCAATGAAAGTGCTTTTCCACAGTCTGTGACTAGGGCTACTTGAAGAGGAAACTAACCATAGAGAAAAAACTGAGAACTCCTTTATTTTGTCAAGTTTCAAAGAGCTACTATAAACCATGTTGGATTTAGAGTTCCAAAGTCATCAATATATATAGGAGAGAACAGAGGGAAACGTAAATATAAAAACTGCTATTGTAGACGAACGCTTCAACC
Organism: Callospermophilus lateralis; assembly: GCF_048772815.1. Lineage (NCBI taxonomy): Eukaryota > Metazoa > Chordata > Mammalia > Rodentia > Sciuridae > Callospermophilus > Callospermophilus lateralis. The sequence continues at coordinate 106,070 of NW_027514723.1, read as the reverse complement.
TAGAAGAACAAAATTTGGTGAGCCAAGTGGGATTTGTGTACTGATCATTACCACCAGGTATCATCAAGATTGGGTGAAAAAATATTTGCTGGTATTTCGGAAACTCGTTATTTCTTAGATGCTTGGCAACCCCTCTCAGTTAAAGTGCTTTTCCACAGTCTGTGCCTAGGGCTACTTGAAGAGGAAACAAACCATAGACACAAAACTGAGAACTCCTTTATTTTGTCAAGTTTCAAAGAGCTACTACAAACCATGTTGGATTTAGAGTTCCAAATTCATCTATCTATACATGAGAGAACAGAGTGAAACCTAAATATAAAAACTGCTACTGTAGACGAACGCTTCAACCTAGAAGAACAAAATTTGGTGAGCCAAGTGGGATTTGTGTACTGATCATTACCACCAAGTATCATCAAAATTGGGTGAAAAAATATTTGCTGGTATTTTGGAAATTCGTTATTTCTTAGAAGCTTGGCAACCCATCTCAATGAAAGTGCTTCCCACAGTCTGTGCCTAGGGCTACTTGAAGAGGAAACCAACCATAGAGACAAATCTGAGAAAACCTTTATTTTGTCAAGTTTCAAAGAGCTACTACAAACCATGTTGGATTTAGAGTTCCAAATTCATCTATCTAAATAGGAGAGAACAGAGGGAAACCTAAATATAAAAACTGCTACTGTAGACGAATGCTTCAACCTAGAAGAACAAAATTTGTTGAGCAAATTGGGATTTGTGTACTGATCATTACCACCAAGTATCATCAAGATTGGGTGAAAAAATATTTGCTGGTATTTCGGAAACTCGTTATTTCTTAGAAGCTTGGCAACCCATCTCAATGAAAGTGCTTTCCACAGTCTGTGCCTAGGGCTACTTGAAGAGGAAACAAACCATAGAGACAAATCTGAGAAAACATTTATTTTGTCAAGTTTCAAAGAGCTACTACAAACCATTTGGATTTAGAGTTCCAAATTCATCTATCTATATAGGAGAGAACAGAGTGAAACCTAAATATAAAAACTACTACTGTAGACGAACGCTTCAACCTAGAAAAACAAAATTTGGTGAGCCAAGTGGGATTTGTGTACTGATCATTAGCAACAAGTATCATCAAGATTGGGTGAAAAAATATTTGCTTGTATTTCGGAAACTCGTTATTTCTTAGAAGCTTGGCAACCCCTTTCAATGAAAGTGCTTTTTCACAGTGTGTGCCTAGGGCTACTTGAAGAGGAAACAATCCATAGAGACAAAACTGAGAACTCTTTTATTTTGTAATGTTTCAAAGAGCTACTACAAATCATGTTGTATTTAGAGTTCCTAATTAATTTATCTATACAGGAGAGAACAGAGGGAATCCTAAATATAAAAACTGCTACTGTAGACGAACGCTTCAACATAGGAGAACAAAATTTGGTGAGCCTAGTGGGATTTGTGTACTGATCATTGCCACCAAGTATCATCAAGATTGGGTGAAAAAATATTTGCAGGTATATCGGAAACTCGTTATTTCTTAGAAGCTTGGCAACCCCTCTCAATGAAAGTGCTTTTCCACAGTTTGTGACTAGGGCTACTTGAAGAGGAAACTAACCATAGAGACAAAACTGAGAACTCCTTTATTTTGTCAAGTTTCAAAGAGCTACTATAAACCATGTTGGATTTAGAGTTCCAAATTCATCAATCTATATAGGAGAGACAGAGGGAAACGTAAATATAAAAACTGCTATTGTAGACGAACGCTTCAACCTAGAAGAACAAAATTTGGTGAGCCAAGTGGGATTTGTGTACTGATCATTACCACCAGGTATCATCAAGATTGGGTGAAAAAATATTTGCTGGTATTTCGGAAATTCGTTATTTCTTAGATGCTTGGCAACCCCTCTCAATTAAAGTGCTTTTCCACAGTCTGTGCCTAGGGCTACTTGAAGAGGAAACAAACCATAGAGACAAAACTGAGAACTCCTTTATTTTGTCAAGGTTCAAAGAGCTACTATAAACCATGTTTTATTTAGAGTTCCAAATTCATCTATCTCTATAGGAGAGAACAGAGGGAAACCTAAATATAAAAACTGCTATTGTATACGAACGCTTCAACCTAGAAGAACAAAATTTGGTGAGCCAAGTGGGATTTGTGTACTGATCATTACCACCAAGTATCATCAAAATTGGGTGAAAAAATATTTGCTGGTATATTGGAAATTCGTTATTTCTTAGAAGCTTGGCAACCCATCTCAATGAAAGTGCTTTCCACAGTCTGTGCCTAGGGCTACTTGAAGAGGAAACCAACCATAGAGACAAATCTGAGAAAACCTTTATTTTGTCAAGTTTCAAAGAGCTACTACAAACCATGTTGGATTTAGAGTTCCAAATTCATCTATCTATATAGGAGAGAACAGAGTGAAACCTAAATATAAAAACTACTACTGTAGACGAACGCTTCAACCTAGAAAAAAAAATTTGGTGAGCCAAGTGGGATTTGTGTACTGATCATTAGCAACAAGTATCATCAAGATTGGGTGAAAAAATATTTGCTTGTATTTCGGAAACTCGTTATTTCTTAGAAGCTTGGCAACCCCTCTCAATGAAAGTGCTTTACCACAGTCTGTGCCTAGGGCTACTTGAAGAGGAAACAATCCATAGAGACAAAACTGAGAACTCCTTTATTTTGTCATGTTTCAAAGAGCTACTACAAATCATGTTGTATTTAGAGTTCCTAAATTCATCTATCTATACAGGAGAGAACAGAGGGCAACCTAAATATTAAAAACTGCTACTGTAGACGAACGCTTCAACCTAGAAGAACAAAATTTTGTGAGCCAAGTGGGATTTGTGTACTGATCATTGCCACCAAGTATCATCAAGATTGGGTGAAAAAATATTTGCAGGTATATCGGAAACCTCGTTATTTCTTAGAAGCTTGGCAACCCCTCTCAATGAAAGTGCTTTTCCACAGTCTGTGACTAGGGCTACTTGAAGAGGAAACTAACCATAGAGACAAAACTGAGAACTCCTTTATTTTGTCAAGTTTCAAGAGCTACTATAAAACCATGTTGGATTTAGAGTTCCAAATTCATCTATCTATTCAGGAGAAGAACAGAGGAAACCTAAATATAAAAACTGCGACTGTAGACGAACGCTTCAACCTAGAAGAACAAAATTTGGTGAGCCAAGTGGGATTTGTGTACTGATCATTACCACCAAGTATCATCAAGATTGGGTGAAAAAATATTTGCTGGTATTTCGGAAACTCGTTATTTCTTAGAAGATTGGCAACCCTCTCAATGAAAGGGCTTTTCCGCAGTCTGTGACTAGGGCTACTTGAAGAGGAAACAAACCATAGAGACAAAACTGAGAACTCCTTTATTTTGTCAAGTTTCAAAGAGCTACTATAAACCATGATTTATTTAGAGTTCCAAATTTATCTATCTCTATAATAGAGAACAGAGGGAAACCTAAATATAAAAACTGCTATTGTAGACGAACGCTTCAACCTAGAAGAACAAAATTTGGTGAGCCAAGTAGGATTTGTGTACTGATCATTACCACCAAGTATCATCAAGATTGGGTGAAAAAATATTTGCTGGTATTTTGGAAACTCGTTATTTCTTAGAAGCTTGGCAACCCATCTCAATGAAAGTGCTTTCCACAGTCTGTGCCTAGGGCTACTTGAAGAAGAAATAAAACACATAGAGACCAAACTGAGAACTCCTTTATTTTTTCAAGTTTCAAAGAGCTACTACAAACCATGTTGGATTTAGAGTTCCAAATTCATCTATCTGTATAGGAGAGAAACAGAGGAAAACCTAAATATAAAAACTGCTACTGTAGACGAATGCTTAAAACTAGAAGAACAAAAATTTGGTGAGCCAAGGGGATTTGTGTACTGATCATTACCACCAAGTATCATCAAGATTGGGTGAAAAAATATTTGCTGGTATTTCGGAAACTCTTATTTTTAGAAGCATGTCAACCCCTCTCAATGAAAGTGCTTTTCCACAGTCTGTGCCTAGGGCTACTTGAAGAGGGAACAAACCATAGAGACAAAACTGAGAACTCCTTTATTTTGTCAAGTTTCAAAGAGCTACTATAAACCATGTTGGATTTAGAGTTCCAAATTCATCTATCTAAATAGGAGAGAACAGAGGGAATTCTAAATATAAAAACTGCTATTGTAGACGAACGCTTCAACCTAGAAGAACAAAATTTGGTGAGCCTAGTGGGATTTATGTACTGATCATTAGCCACAAGTATCATCAAGATTGGTTAAAAAAATATTTGCTGGTAATTCGGAACTCGTTATTTCTTAGAAGCTTGGCAACCAATCTCAAAGAAAGTGCTTTTCCACAGTGTGTGCCTAGGGCTACTTGAAGAGGAAACAATCCGTAGAGAAAAAACTGAGAACTCCTTTATTTTGTCATGTTTCAAAGAGCTACTACAAACCATGTTGTAATTATAGTTCCTAATTAATCTATCTATACAGGAGAGAACAGAGGGCAACCTAAATGTAAAAACTGCTACTGTAGACGAAAGCTTCAACATAGAAGAACAAAATTTGGTGAGCAAAGTGGGATTTGTGTACTGATCATTGCCACCAAGTATCATCAAGATTGGGTGAAAAAATATTTGCAGGTATATCAGAAACTCGTTATTTCTTAAAGCTTGGCAACCCCTCTCAATGAAAGTGCTTTTCCACAGTCTGTCCCTGGGCTACTTGAAGAGGAAACTAACCATAGAGACAAAACTGAGAACTCCTTTATTTTGTCAAGTTTCAAAGAGCTACTACAATCCATGTTGGATTTAGAGTTCCAAATTCATCAATCTATATAGGAGAGAACAGAGGGAAACGTAAGTATAAAAACTGCTATTGTGGACGAACGCTTCAACCTAGAAGAACAAAATTGGTGAGCCAAGTGGGATTTGTGTACTGATCATTACCACCAAGTATCATCACGATAGGGTGAAAAAATATTTGCTGGTATTTTGGAAACTCATTATTTCTTAGAAGCTTGGCAACCCATCTCACTGAAAGTGCTTTCCACAGTCTGTGCCTAGTCCTACTTGAAGAGGAAACAAACCATAGAGACAAAACTGAGAACTCCTTTATTTTGTCAAGTTTCAAAGAGCTACTATAAACCATTTTGGATTTAGAGTTCCAAATTCATCAATCTATATAGGAGAGAACAGAGGGAAACCTAAATATAAAAACTGTTATTGTAGATGAACGCTTCAACCTACAAGAACAAAACTTGGTGGGCCAAGTGGGATTTGTGTACTAATCATTACCACCAAGTATCATCAAGATTTTGGGAAAAAATATTTGCTGGTATTTCGGAAACTCGTTATTTCTTAGAAGCTTGGCAACCCCTCTCAATGAAAGTGCTTTTCCACAGTCTGTGCCTAGGGCTAGTTGAAGAGGAAACAAACCATACAGACAAAACTGAGAACTCCTTTTTTGTCAAGTTACAAAGAGCTACTACAAACCATGTTGGATTTAGAGTTCCAAATTCATCTATCTATATAGGAGAGGACAGAGGGAAACCTAAATATAAAAACTGCTATTGTGGACGAACGCTTCAACCTAGAAGAACAAAATTTGGTGAGCCAAGTGGGATTTGTGTACTGATCATTACCACCATGTATCATCAAGATAGGGTGAAAAAATATTTGCTGGTATTTTGGAAACTCATTATTTCTTAGAAGCTTGGCAACCCCTCTCAATGAAAGTGCTTTCCACAGTCTGTGCCTAGTCCTACTTGAAGAGGAAACAAACCATAGAGACAAAACTGAGAACTCCTTTATTTTGTCAAGTTTCAAAGTGCTACTACAATCCCTGTTGGATTTAGAGTTCCAAATTCATTTATCTATATAGGAGAGAACAGAGAGAATCCTAAATATAAAAACTGCTACTGTAGACGAACGCTTCAACCTAGAAGAACAAAATTTCGTGAGCCAAGTGGGATTTGTGTACTGATCATTACCACCAAGTATCATCAAGATTGGGTGAAAAAATATTTGCTGGTATTTCGGAAACTCGTAATTTCTTAGAAACTTGGCAACCCATCACAATGAAAGTGCTTTTCCACAGTCTGTGCCTAGGGCTAGTTGAACAAGAAAAACCATACAGACAAAACTGAGAATTCCTTTTTTGTCAAGTTGCAAAGAGCTACTACAAACCATGTTGGATTTAGAGTTCCAAATTCATCTATCTATATAGGAGAGGACATAGGGAAACCTAAATATAAAAACAGCTACTGTAGACGAACGCTTCAACCTAGAAGAACAAAATTTGGTGAGCCAAGTGGGATTTGTGTACTGATCATTAGCAACAAGTATAATCAAGATTTAGTGAAAAAATATTTGCTGGTATTTCGGAAACTCGTTATTTCTTAGAAGCTTGGCAACCCCTCTCAATGAAAGTACTTTTCAACAGTCTGTGCTAGGGCTACTTGAAGAGGAAACAAACCATAGAGACACAACTGAGAACTGCTTTATTTTATCAAGTTTCAAAGAGCTACTACAAACCATGTTGGATTTAGAGTTCCAAATTCATCTATCTATATATGAGAGAACAGAGGGAAACCTAACTATAAAAACTGCTACTGTAGACGAACGCAGCAACCTAGAAAAACAAAATTTGCTGAGCCAAGTGGGATTTGTGTACTGATCATTCCCACCAAGTATCATCAAGATTGGGTGAAAAAATATTTGCTGGTATTTTGGAAACTCTTAATTTCTTAGAAGCTTGGCAACACATCTCAGTGAAAGTGCTTTCCACAGTCTGTGCCTAGGACTACTTGAAGAGGAAACAAAACCATAGAGACAAAACTGAGAACTTTTTTACTTTATCAAGTTTCAAAGAGCTACTACAAACCATGTTGGATTTCAGTTCCAAATTCATCTATCTATATAGGGAGAACAGGGGGAAACCTAAATATAAAAACTGCTACTGTAGACGAAAGCTTCAAACTAGAAGAACATAATTTGGTGAGCCAAGTGGGGTTTGTGTACTGATCATTACCACCAAGTATCATCAAGAATGGGTGAAAAAATATTTGCTGGTATTTCAGTAACTCGTTATTTCTTAGAAGCTTCTCAACCCATCTCAATGAAAGTACATTTCCACAGTCTGTGCCTAGGGCTACTTGAAGAGGAAACAAACCATAGAGACAAAACTGAGAACTCCTTCATTTGTCAAGTTTCAAAGAGCTACTACAAACCATGTTGGATTTAGAGTTCCAAAATCATCTATCTATATAGGAGAGAACAGAGGGAAACCTAAATATAAAAACTGCTACTGTAGACGAACGCTTCAACCTAGAAGAACAAAATTTGGTGAGCCAAGTGGGATTTGTGTACTGATCATTACCACCAAGTATCATCAAGATTGGGTGAAAAAATATTTGCTGGTATTTCGGAAACTTGTAATTTCTTAGAAGCTTGGTAACCCCTCACAATGAAACTGCTTTTCCACAGTCTGTGCCTAGGGTTACTTGAAGGAGGAAACAAACCATAGAGACAAAACTGAGAACTCCTTTATTTTGTCAAGTTCAAAGAGCTACTACAAACCATGTTGGATTTAGAGTTCCAAATTCATCTATCTATATAGGAGAGACACAGGGAAACCTAAATATAAAACTGCTACTGTAGACGAACGCTTCAACCTAGAAGAACAAAATTTGGTGAGCCAAGTGGGATTTGTGTACTGATCATTACCACCAAGTATCATCAAGATTGGGTGAAAATATATTTGCTGGTATTTTGGAAACTCGTTATTTCTTAGAAGCTTCGCAAACCCATCTCAATGAAAGTGCTTTTCCACAGTCTGTGCCTAGGGCTACTTGAAGAGGAAACAAAGCATAGAGACAAAACTGAGAACTCCTTTATTTTGTCACGTTTCAAAGAGCTACTACAAACCATGTTGGATTTAGAGTTCCAAATTCATCTATCTATATAGGAGAGAACAGAGGGAACCTAAATATAAAAACTGCTACTGTAGACGAATGCTTCCAACTAGAAGAACAAAATTTGGTGAGCCAAGTGGGATTTGTGTACTGATCATTACCACCAAGTATCATCAAGATTGGGTGAAAATATATTTGCTGGTATTTGGAAACTCGTTATTTCTTAGAAGCTTGGCAACCAATCTCAATGAAAGTGCTTTAAACAGTCTGTTCCTAGGGCTACTTGAAGAGGAAACAAACCATAGAGACAAAACTGAGAACTCCTTCATTTTGTAAAGTTTCAAAGAGTTACTACAAACCATGTTGGATTTAGAGTTCCAAAATAACCTATCTATATAAAAGAGAACAGTGGGAAACCTAAATATAAAAAACTGCTACTGTAGACGAACGCTTAAAACTAGAAGAACAAAATTTGGTGAGCCAAGTGGGATTTGTGTACTGATCATTACCACAAAGTATCATCAAGATTGGGTGAAAAAATATTTGCTGGTGTTTCGGAAACTCGTTATTTCTTAGCAGCTTGGCAACCCTCTCAATGAAAGTGCTTTTCCACAGTCTGTGCCTAGGGTTACTTGAAGAGGAAACAAACCATAGAGACAAAACTGAGAACTCCTTTATTTTGTCAAGTTTCAAAGAGCTACTACAAACCATGTTGGATTTAGAGTTCCAAATTCATCTATCTATATAGGAGAGAACACAGTGAAACCTAAATATAAAAACTGCTACTGTAGACGAACGCTAAAACCTAGAAGAACAAAATTTAGTGAGCCAAGTGGGATTTGTGTACTGATCTTTACCACAAAGTATCATCAAGTTTGGGTGAAAAAATATTTGCTGTTATTTTGGAAACTCGTAATTTCTAAGAAGCTTGGCACCCCTCTCAAAGAAAGTGCTTTTAAACAGTCTGTGCCTAGGGCTACTTGAAGAGGAAACAAACCATAGAGACAAAACTGAGAACTCCTTTATTTTACCAAGTTTCAAAGAGCTACTACAAACCATGTTGGATTTAGAGTTCCAAATTCATCTATCTATATATGAGAGAACAGAGGGAAACCTAACTATAAAAACTGGTACTGTAGACGAACGCATCACCTAGAAGAACAAAATTTGGTGAGCCAAGTGGGATTTGTGTACTGATCATTACCACCAATGTCATCAAGATTGGGTGAAAAATATTTGCTGGTATTTTGGAAACTCGTAATTTCTTAGAAGCTTGGCAACCCATCTCAGTGAAAGTGCTTTCCACAGTCCGTGCCTAGGACTACTTGAAGAGGAAACAAACCATAGAGACAAAACTGAGAACTCCTTTAATTTGTCAAGTTTCAAAGAGCTACGACAAACCATGTTGGATTTAGAGTTCCAAAATTATCTATCTATATAGGAGAGAACAGAGGGTAACCTAAATATAAAAACTGCTACTGTAGACGAACGCTTCAACCTAGATGAACAAAATTTGGTGAGCCAAGTGGGATTGGTTTACTGATCATTACCACCAAGTTTCATCAAGATTGGGTGAAAAATATTTGCTGGTATTTCGGAAACTCGTTATTTCTTAGAAGCTTGGCAACCCCTCTCAATGAAAGAGCTTTTCCACAGTCTGTGCCTAGGGTTACTTGAAGAGGAAACAAACCATAGAGACAAAACTGAGAACTCCTTTATTTTGTCAAGTTTCAAAGAGCTACTAGAAACCATGTTGGATTTAGAGTTCCAAATTCATCTATCTATATAGGAGAGAACACAGGGAAACCTAAATATAAAAACTGCTACTGTAGACGAACGCTTCAAACTAGAAGAACAAAATTTGGTGAGCCAAGTGGGATTTGTGTACTAATCATTACCACCAAGTATCATCAAGATTGGGTGAAAAAATATTTGCTGGTATTTTGGAAACTCGTAATTTCTTAGAAGCTTGGCAACCCATCTCAGTGAAAGTGCTTTCCACAGTCCGTGCCTAGGACTACTTGAAGAGGAAACAAACCATAGAGACAAAACTGTGAACTTTTTTATTATATCAAGTTTCAATGAGCTACTACAAACCATGTTGGATTTAGAGTTCCAGATTCATCTATCTATATAGGAGAGAACAGGGGGAAACCTAAATATAAAAACTGCTACTGTAGACGAAAGCTTCAAACTAGAAGAACATAATTTGGTGAGCCAAGTGGGGTTTGTGTACTGATCATTACCACCAAGTATCATCAAGAATGGGTGAAAAAATATTTGCTGGTATTTCAGTAACTCGTTATTTCTTAGAAGCTTCTCAACCCATCTCAATGAAAGTACATTTCCACAGTCTGTGCCTAGGGCTACTTGAAGAGGAAACAAACCCATAGAGACAAAACTGAGAACTCCTTCATTTTGTCAAGTTTCAAAGAGCTACTACAAACCATGTTGGATTTAGAGTTCCAAAATCATCAATCTATATAGGAGAGAACAGAGGGAAACCTAAATATAAAAACTGCTACTGTAGACGAACGCTTCAACCTAGAAGAACAAAATTTGGTGAGCCAAGTGGGACTTGTGTACTGATCATTACCACCAAGTATCATCAAGATTGGGTGAAAAAATATTTGCTGGTATTTCGGAAACTTGTAATTTCTTAGAAGCTTGGTAACCCCTCACAATGAAACTGCTTTTCCACAGTCTGTGCCTAGGGTTACTTGAAGAGGAAACAAACCATAGAGACAAAACTGAGAACTCCTTTATTTTGTCAAGTTCAAAGAGCTACTACAAACCATGTTGGATTTAGAGTTCCAAATTCATCTATCTATATAGGAGAGAACACAGGGAAACCTAAATATAAAAACTGCTACTGTAGACGAACGCTTCAACCTAGAAGAACAAAATTTGGTGAGCCAAGTGGGATTTGTGTACTGATCATTACCACAAAGTATCATCAAGATTGGGTGAAAAAATATTTGCTGGTGTTTCGGAAACTCGTTATTTCTTAGCAGCTTGGCAACCCCTCTCAATGAAAGTGCTTTTCCACAGTCTGTGCCTAGGGTTACTTGAAGAGGAAACAAACCATAGAGACAAAACTGAGAACTCCTTTATTTTGTCAAGTTTCAAAGAGCTACTACAAACCATGTTGGATTTAGAGTTCCAAATTCATCTATCTATATAGGAGAGAACACAGGGAAACCTAAATATAAAAACTGCTACTGTAGACGAACGCTTCAACCTAGAAGAACAAAATTTGGTGAGCCAAGTGGGATTTGTGTACTGATTATTACCACCCAGTATCATCAAGATTGGGTGAAAATATATTTGCTGGTATTTTGGAAACTCGTTATTTCTTAGAAGCTTGGCAACCCATCTCAATGAAAGTGCTTTCCACAGTCTGTGCTTAGGGCTACTTGAAGAGGAAACAAAGCATAGAGGCAAAACTGAGAACTCCTTTATTTTGTCAAGTTTCAAAGAGCTACTACAAACCATGTTGGATTTAGAGTTCCAAATTCATCTATCTATATAGGAGAGAACAGAGGGAAACCTAAATATAAAAACTGCTACTGTAGACGAACGCTTAAACCTAGAAGAACAAAATTTAGTGAGCCAAGTGGGATTTGTGTACTGATCTTTACCACAAAGTATCATCAACTTTGGGTGAAAAAATATTTGCTGTTATTTTGGAAACTCGTAATTTCTAAGAAGCTTGGCAACCCCTCTCAAAGAAAGTGCTTTTCCACAGTCTGTGCCTAGGGCTACTTGAAGAGGAAACAAACCATAGAGACAAAACTGAGAACTCCTTTATTTTATCAAGTTTCAAAGAGCTATTACAAACCATGTTGGATTTAGAGTTCCAAATTCATCTATCTATATAGGAGAGAACAGAGGGAAACCTAAATATAAAAACTGCTACTGTAGACGAAAGCTTCAAACTAGAAGAACAAAATTTGGTGAGCCAAGTGGGATTTGTGTACTGATCATTACCACCACGTATCAACAAGATTGGGTGAAAATATATTTGCTGGTATTTCGGAAACTCGTTATTTCTTAGAAGCTTGGCAACCCATCTCAATGAAAGTGCTTTCCACAGTCTGATCCTAGGGCTACTTGAAGAGGAGATAAACCATAGAGACAAAACTGAGAACTCCTTCATTTTGTCAAGTTTCAAAGAGCTACTACAAACCATGTTGGATTTAGAGTTCCAAAATCATCTATCTATATAAAAGAGAACAGAGGGAAACCTAAATATAAAAACTGCTACTGTAGACGAACGCTTCAACCTAGAAGAACAAAATTTGGTGAGCCAAGTGGGATTTGTGTACTGATCATTACCACCAAGTATCATCAAGATTGGGTGAAAAAATATTTGCTGGTATTTGGAAACTCGTAATTTCTAAGAAGCTGGCAAACCCTCTCAATGAAAGTGCTTTTCCACAGTCTGTGCCTAGGGCTACTTGAAGAGGAAACAAACCATAGAGCCAAAACTGAGAACTCCTTTATTTTATCAAGTTTCAAACAGCTACTACAAACCATGTTGGATTTAGAGTTCCAAATTCATCTATCTATATATGAGAAGACAGAGGGAATCCTAACTATAAAAACTGCTACTATAGACGAACGCATCAACCTAGAAGAACAAAATTTGTTGAGCCAAGTGGGATTTGTGTACTGATCATTACCACCAATGTCATCTAGATTGGGTGAAAAAATATTTGCTGGTATTTTGGAAACTCGTAATTTTTTAGAAGCTTGGCAACACATCTCAGTGAAAGTGCTTTCCACAGTCTGTGCCTAGGACTACTTGAAGAGGAAACAAACCATAGAGACAAAACTGAGAACTTTTTTATTTTATCAAGTTTCAAAGAGCTACTACAAACCATGTTGGATTTCGAGTTCCGAATTCATCTATCTATATAGGAGAGAACAGAGGGAAACCTAAATATAAATCTGCTACTGTAGACGAAAGCTTCAAAGTAGAAGAACAAAATTTCTTGAGCCAAGTGGGATTTGTGTACTGATCATTACCACCAATTATCATCAAGATTGGGTGAAAAAATATTTGCTGGTGTTTCGGAAACTCGTTATTTCTTAGCAGCTTGGCAACCCCTCTCAATGAAAGTTCTTTTCCACAGTCTGTGCCTATGGCTACTTGAAGAGGAAATAAACCATAGAGACAAAACTGAGAACTCCTTCATTTTGTCAAGTTTGAAAGAGCTACTACAAACCATGTTGGATTTAGAGTTCCAAAATTATCTATCTATATAAGAGAGAACAGAGGGAAACCTAAATATAAAAACTGCTACTGTAGACGAACGCTTCAACCTAGAAGAACAAAATTTGGTGAGCCAAGTAGGATTTGTTTTCTGATCATTACCACCAAGAATCATCAAGATTGGGTGAAAAAATATTTGCTGGTATTTCGGAAAGTCGTTATTTCTTAGAAGCTTGGCAACCCCTCTCAATGAAAGTGCTTTTCCACAGTCTGTGCCTAGGATTACTTGAAGAGGAAACAAACCATAGAGACAAAACTGTGAACTTTTTTATTATATCATGTTTCAAAGAGCTACTACAAACCATGTTGGATTTAGAGTTCCAGATTCATCTATCTATATAGGAGAGAACAGGGGGAAACCTAAATATAAAAACTGCTACTGTAGACGAAAGCTTCAACCTAGAAGAACAAAATTTGGTGAGCCAAGTGGGATTTGTTTACTGATCATTACCACCAATTATCATCAAGATTGGGTGAAAAAATATTTGCTGGTATTTCGGAAACTCGTTATTTCTTAGAAGCTTCTCAACCCATCTCAATGAAAGTACTTTTCCACAGTCTGTGCCTAGGGCTACCTGAAAAGGACACAAACCATAGAGAAAAAACTGAGAACTCCTTCATTTTGTCAAGTTTCAAAGAGCTACTACAAACCATGTTGGATTTAGAGTTCCAAAATCATCTATCTATATAGGAGAGAACAGAGTGAAACCTAAATATAAAAACGGCTACTGTAGACGAACGCTTCAACCTAGAAGAACAAAATTTGGTGAGCCAAGTGGGATATGTGTACTGATCATTACCACCAAGTATCATCAAGATTGGGTGAAAAAATATTTTCTGGTGTTTCGGAAACTTCTAATTTCTTAGAAGCTTGGCAACCCCTCTCAATGAAAGTGCTTTTCCACAGTCTGTGCCTAGGGTTACTTGAAGAGGAAACAAACCATAGAGACAAAACTGAGAACTCCTTTAATTTGTCAAGTTTCAAAGAGCTACGACAAACCATGTTGGATTTAGAGTTCCAAAATTATCTATCTATATAGGAGAGAACAGAGGGTAACCTAAATATAAAAACTGCTACTGTAGACGAACGCTTCAACCTAGATGAACAAAATTTGGTGAGCCAAGTGGGATTGGTTTACTGATCATTACCACCAAGTTTCATCAAGATTGGGTGAAAAAATATTTGCTGGTATTTCGGAAACTCGTTATTTCTTAGAGGCTTGGCAACCCCTCTCAATGAAAGTGCTTTTCCACAGTCTGTGCCTAGGGTTACTTGAAGAGGAAACAAACCATAGAGACAAAACTGAGAACTCCTTTATTTTGTCAAGTTTCAAAGAGCTACTAGAAACCATGTTGGATTTAGAGTTCCAAATTCATCTATCTATATAGGAGAGAACACAGGGAAACCTAAATATAAAAACTGCTACTGTAGACGAACGCTTCAACCTAGAAGAACAAAATTTGGTGAGCCAAGTGGGATTTGTGTACTAATCATTACCACCAAGTATCATCAAGATTGGGTGAAAAAATATTTGCTGGTATTTTGGAAACTCGTAATTTCTTAGAAGCTTGGCAACCCATCTCAGTGAAAGTGCTTTCCACAGTCCGTTCCTAGGACTACTTGAAGAGGAAACAAACCATAGAGACAAAACTGTGAACTTTTTTATTATATCAAGTTTCAATGAGCTACTACAAACCATGTTGGATTTAGAGTTCCAGATTCATCTATCTATATAGGAGAGAACAGGGGGAAACCTAAATATAAAAACTGCTACTGTAGACGAAAGCTTCAAACTAGAAGAACAAAATTTGGGGAGCCAAGTGGGATTTGTGTACTGATCATTACCACCAAGTATCATCAAGATTGGGTGAAAAAATATTTGCTGATATTTCGGAAACTCGTTATTTCTTAGAAGCTTCTCAACCCATCTCAATGAAAGTACTTTACCACAGTCTGTGCCTAGGGCTACTTGAAGAGGAAACAAACCATAGAGACAAAACTGAGAACTCCTTCATTTTGTCAAGTTTCAAAGAGCTACTACAAACCATGTTGGATTTAGAGTTCCAAAATCATCTATCTATATAAAAGAGAACAGAGGGAAACCTAAATATAAAAACTGCTACTGTAGACGAACGCTTAAACCTAGAAGAACAAAATTTGGTGAACCAAGTGGGATTTGTGTACTGATCATTACCACCAATTATCATCAAGATTGGGTGAAAAAATATTTGCTGGTGTTTCGGAAACTCGTTATTTCTTAGCAGGTTGGCAACCCCTCTCAATGAAAGTTCTTTTCCACAGTCTGTGCCTATGGCTACTTGAAGAGGACCAAACCATAGAGACAAAACTGAGAACTCCTTCATTTTGTCAATTTTCAAAGAGCTACTACAAACCATGTTGGATTTAGAGTTCCAAAATTATCTATCTATATAGGAGAGAACAGAGGGAAACCTAAATATAAAAACTGCTACTGTAGACGAACGCTTCAACCTAGAAGAACAAAATTTGGTGAGCCAAGTGGGATTTGTGTACTGATCATTACCACCAAGTATCATCAAGATTGGGTGAAAAAATATTTGCTGGTATTTTGGAAACTCGTAATTTCTAAGAAGCTTGGCAACCCCTCTCAATGAAAGTGCTTTTCCACAGTCTGTGCCTAGAGCTACTTGAAGAGGAAACAAACCATAGAGACAAAACTGAGAACTCCTTTATTTTATCAAGTTTCAAATAGCTACTACAAACCATGTTGGATTTAGTGTTCCAAATTCATCTATCTATATATGAGAGAACAGAGGGAAACCTAACTATAAAAACTGCTACTGTAGACGAACGCATCAACCTAGAAGAACAAAATTTGGTGAGCCAAGTGGGATTTGTGTACTGATCATTACCACCACGTGTCATCAAGATTGGGTGAAAAAATATATGCTGGTATTTTGGAAACTCGTAATTTCTTAGAAGCTTGGCAACCCATCTCAGTGAAAGTGCTTTCCACAGTCTGTGCCTAGGACTACTTGAAGAGGAAACAAACCATAGAGACAAAACTGAGAACTCCTTTATTTTATCAAGTTTCAAAGAGCTACTACAAACCATGTTGGATTCAGAGTTCCAAATTCATCTATCTATATAGGAGAGAACAGAGGGAAACCTAAATATAAAAACTGCTACTGCAGACGAACGCTTCATGCTAGAAGAACAAAATTTGGTGAGCCAAGTGGGAATTGTGTACTGATCATTACCACCAAGTATCATCAAGATTGGGTGAAAATATATTTGCTGGTATTTGGAAACTCGTTATTTCTTAGAAGCTTGGCAACCCATCTCAATGAAAGTGCTTTCCACAGTCTGTTCCTAGGGCTACATGAAGAGGAAACAAACCATAGAGACAAAACTGAGAACTCCTTCATTTTGTCAAGTTTCAAAGAGCTACTACAAACCATGTTGGATTTAGAGTTCCAAAATCATCTATCTATATAAAAGAGAACAGAGGGAAACCTAAATATAAAAACTGCTACTGTAGACGAACGCTTAAACCTAGAAGAACAAAATTTGGTGAGCCAAGTGGGATTTGTGTACTGATCATTACCACAAAGTATCATCAAGATTGGGTGAAAAAATATTTGCTGGTATTTTGGAAACTCGTAATTTCTAAGAAGCTTGGCAACCCCTCTCAATGAAAGTCCTTTTCCTCAGTCTGTGCCTAGGGCTACTTGAAGAGGAAACAAACCATAGAGACAAAACTGAGAACTCCGTTATTTTATCAAGTTTCAAAGAGCTACTACAAACCATGTTGGATTCAGAGTTCCAAATTCATCTATCTATATAGGAGAGAACAGAGGGAAACCTAAATATAAATCTGCTACTGTAGACGAAAGCTTCAAACTAGAAGAACATAATTTGGTGAGCCAAGTGGGATTTGTGTACTGATCATTACCACCAATTATCATCAAGATTGGGTGAAAAAATATTTGCTGGTGTTTCGGAAACTCGTTATTTCTTAGCAGGTTGGCAACCCCTCTCAATGAAAGTTCTTTTCCACAGTCTGTGCCTATGGCTACTTGAAGAGGAAATAAACCATAGAGACAAAACTGAGAACTCCTTCATTTTGTCAAGTTTCAAAGAGCTACTACAAACCATGTTGGATTTAGAGTTCCAAAATTATCTATCTATATAGGAGAGAACAGAGGGAAACCTAAATATAAAAACTGCTAGTGTAGACGAACGCTTCAACCTAGAAGAACAAAATTTGGTGAGCCAAGTGGGATTTGTGTACTGATCATTACCACCAAGTATCATCAAGATTGGGTGAAAAAATATTTGCTGGTATTTTGGAAACTCGTAATTTCTTAGAAGCTTGGCAACCCATCTCAGTGAAAGTGCTTTCCACAGTCTGTGCCTAGGACTACTTGAAGAGGAAACAAACCATAGAGACAAAACTGTGAACTTTTTTATTATATCAAGTTTCAAAGAGCTACTACAAACCATGTTGGATTTAGAGTTCCAGATTCATCTATCTATATAGGAAAGAACAGGGGGAAACCTAAATATAAAAACTGCTACTGTAGACGAAAGCTTCAAACTAGAAGAACAAAATTTGTGGAGCCAAGTGGGATTTGTGTACTGATCATTACCACCAAGTATCATCAAGATTGGGTGAAAATATATTTGCTGGTATTTGGAAACTCGTTATTTCTTAGAAGCTTGGCAACCCATCTCAATGAAAGTGCTTTCCACAGTCTGTTCCTAGGGCTACTTGAAGAGGAAACAAACCATAGAGACAAAACTGAGAACTCCTTCATTTTGTCAAGTTTCAAAGAGCTACTACAAACCATGTTGGATTTAGAGTTCCAAAATCATCTATCTATATAGGAGAGAACAGAGTGAAACCTAAATATAAAAACGGCTACTGTAGACGAACTCTTCAACCTAGAAGAACAAAATTTGGTGTGCCAAGTGGGATTTTTGTACTGATCATTACCACCAAGTATCATCAAGATTGGGTGAAAAAATATTTTCTGGTATTTCGGAAACTTCTAATTTCTTAGAAGCTTGGCAACCCCTCTCAATGAAAGTGCTTTTCCACAGTCTGTGCCTAGGGTTACTTGAAGAGGAAACAAACCATAGAGACAAAACTGAGAACTCCTTTATTTTGTCAAGTTTCAAAGAGCTATTACAAACCATGTTGGATTTAGAGTTCCAAAATTATCTATCTATATAGGAGAGAACAGAGGGAAACCTAAATATAAAAACTGCTACTGTAGACGAACGCTTCAACCTAGAAGAACAAAATTTGGTGAGCCAAGTGGGATTTGTGTACTGATCATTACCACCAAGTATCATCAAGATTGGGTGAAAAAATATTTGCTGGTATTTTGGAAACTCGTAATTTCTAAGAAGCTTGGCAACCCCTCTCAATGAAAGTGCTTTTCCACAGTCTGTGCCTAGGGCTACTTGAAGAGGAAACAAACCATAGAGACAAAACTGAGAACTCCTTTATTTTATCAAGTTTCAAACAGCTACTACAAACCATGTTGGATTTAGAGTTCCAAATTCATCTATCTATATATGAGAGAACAGAGGGAAACCTAACTATAAAAACTGCTACTGTAGACGAACGCATCAACCTAGAAGAACAAAATTTGGTGAGCCAAGTGGGATTTGTGTACTGATCATTACCACCACGTGTCATCAAGATTGGGTGAAAAAATATATGCTGGTATTTTGGAAACTCGTAATTTCTTAGAAGCTTGGCAACCCATCTCAGTGAAAGTGCTTTCCACAGTCTGTGCCTAGGACTACTTGAAGAGGAAACAAACCTTAGAGACAAAACTGAGAACTCCTTTATTTTATCAAGTTTCAAAGAGCTACTACAAACCATGTTGGATTCAGAGTTCCAAATTCATCTATCTATATAGGAGAGAACAGAGGGAAACCTAAATATAAAAACTGCTACAGCAGACGAACGCTTCATGCTAGAAGAACAAAATTTGGTGAGCCAAGTGGGATTTGTGTACTGATCATTACCACCAAGTATCATCAAGATTGGGTGAAAATATATTTGCTGGTATTTGGAAACTCGTTATTTCTTAGAAGCTTGGCAACCCATCTCAATGAAAGTGCTTTCCACAGTCTGTTCCTAGGGCTAATTGAAGAGGAAACAAACCAAAGAGACAAAACTGAGAACTCCTTCATTTTGTCAAGTTTTAAAGAGCTATACAAACCATGTTGGATTTAGAGTTCCAAAATCATCTATCTATATAAAAGAGAACAGAGGGAAACCTAAATATAAAAACTGCTACTGTAGACGAACGCTTAAACCTAAAAGAACAAAATTTGGTGAGCCAAGTGGGATTTGTGTACTGATCATTACCACAAAGTATCATCAAGATTGGGTGAAAAAATATTTGCTGGTATTTTGGAAACTCGTAATTTCTAAGAAGCTTGGCAACCCCTCTCAATGAAAGTCCTTTTCCACAGTCTGTGCCTAAGGCTACTTGAAGAGGAAACAAACCATAGAGACAAAACTGAGAACTCCTTTATTTTATCAAGTTTCAAAGAGCTACTACAAACCATGTTGGATTCAGAGTTCCAAATTCATCTATCTATATAGGAGAGAACAGAGGGAAACCTAAATATAAATCTGCTACTGTAGACGAAAGCTTCAAACTAGAAGAACATAATTTGGTGAGCCAAGTGGGATTTGTGTACTGATCATTACCACCAATTATCATCAAGATTGGGTGAAAAAATATTTGCTGGTGTTTCGGAAACTCGTTATTTCTTAGCAGGTTGGCAACCCCTCTCAATGAAAGTTCTTTTCCACAGTCTGTGCCTATGGCTACTTGAAGAGGAAATAAACCATAGAGACAAAACTGAGAACTCCTTCATTTTGTCACGTTTCAAAGAGCTACTACAAACCATGTTGGATTTAGAGTTCCAAAATTATCTATCTATATAGGAGAGAACAGAGGGAAACCTAAATATAAAAACTGCTACTGTAGACGAACGCTTCAACCGAGAAGAACAAAATTTGGTGAGCCAAGTGGGATTTGTTTACTGATCATTACCACCAAGTATCATCAAGATTGGGTGAAAAAATATTTGCTGGTATTTCGGAAACTCGTTATTTCTTAGAAGCTTGGCAACCCCTCTCAATGAAAGTGCTTTTCCACAGTCTGTTCCTAGGGTTACTTGAAGAGGAAAAAAACCATAGAGACAAAACTGAGAACTCCTTTATTTTGTCAAGATTCAAAGAGCTACTACAAACCATGTTGGATTTAGAGTTCCAAATTCATCTATCTATATAGGAGAGAACACAGGGAAACCTAAATATAAAAACTGCTACTGTAGACGAACGCTTCAACCTAGAAGAACAAAATTTGGTGAGCCAAGTGGGATTTGTGTACTGATCATTACCACCAAGTATCATCAAGATTGGGTGAAAAACTATTTGCTGGTATTTTGGAAACTCGTAATTTCTTAGAAGCTTGGCAACCCATCTCAGTGAAAGTGCTTTCCACAGTCTGTGCCTAGGACTACTTGAAGAGGAAACAAACCATAGAGACAAAACTGTGAACTTTTTTATTATATCAAGTTTCAAAGAGCTACTACAAACCATGTTGGATTTAGAGTTCCAGATTCATCTATCTATATAGGAGAGAACAGGGGGAAACCTAAATATAAAAACTGCTACTGTAGACGAAAGCTTCAAACTAGAAGAACAAAATTTGGTGAGCCAAGTTTGATTTGTGTACTGATCATTACCACCAAGTATCATCAAGATTGGGTTAAAATATATTTGCTGGTTTTTGGAAACTCGTTATTTCTTAGAAGCTTGGCAACCCATATCAATGAAAGTGCTTTCCACAGTCTGTTCCTAGGGCTACTTGAAGAGGAAACAAACCATAGAGACAAAACTGAGAACTCCTTCATTTTGTCAAGTTTCAAAGAGCTACTACAAACCATGTTGGATTTAGAGTTCCAAAATCATCTATCTATATAGGAGAGAACAGAGTGAAACCTAAATATAAAAACGGCTACTGTAGACGAACTCTTCAACCTAGAAGAACAAAATTTGGTGAGCCAAGTGGGATTTGTGTACTGATCATTACCACCAAGTATCATCAAGATTGGGTGAAAAAATATTTTCTGGTATTTCGGAAACTTCTAATTTCTTAGAAGCTTGGCAACCCCTCTCAATGAAAGTGCTTTTCCACAGTCTGTGCCTAGCGTTACTTGAAGAGGAAACAAACCATAGAGACAAAACTGAGAACTCCTTTATTTTGTCAAGTTTCAAAGAGCTATTACAAACCATGTTGGATTTAGAGTTTCAAATTCATCTATCTATATAGGAGAGAACACAGGGAAACCTAAATATAAAAACTGCTACTGTAGACGAACGCTTCAACCTAGAAGAACAAAATTTGGTGAGCCAAGTGGGATTTGTGTACTGATCATTACCACCAAGTATCATCAAGATTGGGTGAAAATATATTTGCTGGTATTTGGAAACTCGTTATTTCTTAGAAGCTTGGCAACCCATCTCAATGAAAGTGCTCTCCACAGTCTGTTCCTAGGGCTACTTGAAGAGGAAACAAACCATAGAGACAAAACTGAGAACTCCTTCATTTTGTCAAGTTTCAAAGAGCTACTACAAACCATGTTGGATTTAGAGTTCCAAAATCATCTATCTATATAAAAGAGAACAGAGGGAAACCTAAATATAAAAACTGCTACTGTAGACGAACGCTTCAACCTAGAAGAACAAAATTTGGTGAGCCAAGTGGGATTTGTGTACTGATCATTAGCTCCACGTGTCATCAAGATTGGGTGAAAAAATATTTGCTGGTATTTCAGAATCTTGTAATTTCTTAGAAGCTTGGCAACCCCTCTCAATGTAAGTGCTTTTCCACAGTCTGTGCCTAGGGCTACTTGAAGAGGAAACAAACCATAGAGACAAAACTGAGAACTCCTTTATTTTGTCAAGTTTGAAAGAGCTACTATAAACCATGTTGGATTTAGAGTTCCAAATTCATCTATTTATATAGGAGAGAGCAGAGGGAAACCTAAATATAAAAACTGCTACTGTAGACGAACGCTTTAACCTAGAAGAACAAAATTTGGCGAGCCAAGAGGGATTTGTGTACTGATCATTACCACAAAGTATCATCAAGATTGGGTGAAAAAATATTTGCTGGTATTTCGGAAACTCGTAATTTCTAAGAAGCTTGGCAACCCCTCTCAATGAAAGTGCTTTTCCACAGTCTGTGCCTAGGGCTACTTGAAGAGGAAACAAACCATAGAGACAAAACTGAGAACTCCTTTATTTTATCAAGTTTCAAATAGCTACTACAAACCATGTTGGATTTAGAGTTCCAAATTCATCTATCTATATATGAGAGAACAGAGGGAAACCTAACTATAAAAACTGCTACTCTAGACGAACGCATCAACCTAGAAGAACAAAATTTGGTGAGCCAAGTGGGATTTGTGTACTGATCATTACCACCACGTGTCATCAAGATTGGGTGAAAAAATATTTGCTGGTATTTTGGAAACTCGTAATTTCTTAGAAGCTTGGCAACCCATCTCAGTGAAAGTGCTTTCCACAGTCTGTGCCTAGGACTACTTGAAGAGGAAACAAACCATAGAGACAAAACTGAGAACTCCTTCATTTTATCAAGTTTCAAAGAGCTACTACAAACCATGTTGGATTCAGAGTTCCAAATTCATCTATCTATATAGGAGAGAACAGAGGGAAACCTAAATATAAAAACTGCTACTGCAGACGAACGCTTCAAACTAGAAGAACAAAATTTGGTGAGCCAAGTGGGATTTGTGGACTGATCATTACCACCAAGTATCATCAAGATGGGGGAAAATATATTTGCTGGTATTTGGAAACTCGTTATTTCTTAGAAGCTTGGCAACCCATCTCAATGAAAGTGCTTTCCACAGTCTGTTCCTAGGGCTACTTGAAGAGGAAACAAACCATAGAGACAAAACTGAGAACTCCTTCATTTTGTCAAGTTTCAAAGAGCTACTACAAACCATGTTGGATTTAGAGTTCCAAAATCATCTATCTATATAAAAGAGAACAGAGGGAAACCTAAATATAAAAACTGCTACTGTAGACGAACGCTTCAACCTAGAAGAACAAAATTTGGTGAGTCAAGTGGGATTTGTGTACTGATCATTAGCTCCACGTATCATCAAGATTGGGTGAAAAAATATTTGCTGGTATTTCAGAATCTTGTAATTTCTTAGAAGCTTGGCAACCCCTCTCAATGAAAGTGCTTTTCCACAGTCTGTGCCTAGGGCTACTTGAAGAGGAAACAAACCATAGAGACAAAACTGAGAACTCCTTTATTTTTTCAAGTTTCAAAGAGCTACTATAAACCATGTTGGATTTAGAGTTCCAAATTCATCTATTTATATAGGAGAGAACAGAGGGAAACCTAAATATAAAAACTGCTACTGTAGTCGAACGCATCAACCTAGAAGAACAAAATTTGGTGAGCCAAGTGGGATTTGTGTACTGATCATTACCAACACGTGTCATCAAGATTGGGTGAAAAAATATTTGCTGGTATTTTGGAAACTCGTAATTTCTTAGAATCTTGGCAACCCATCTCAGTGAAAGTGCTATCCACAGTCTGTGCCTAGGACTACTTGAAGAGGAAACAAACCATAGAGACAAAACTGAGAACTCCTTTATTTTATCAAGTTTCAAAGAGCTACTACAAACCATGTTGGATTCAGAGTTCCAAATTCATCTATCTGTATAGGAGAGAACAGAAGGAAACCTAAATATAAAAAGCTACTGTAGACGAACGCTTCAAACTAGAAGAACAAAATTTGGTGAGCCAAGTGGGATTTGTGTACTGATCATTACCACCAATGATCATCAAGATTGGGTGAAAAAAATATTTGCTGGTGTTTCGGAAACTCGTTATTTCTTAGCAGCTTGGCAACCCCTCTCAATGAAAGTGCTTTTCCACAGTCTGTGCCTACGGCTACTTGAAGAGGAAACAAACCATAGAGACAAAACTGAGAACTCCTTCATTTTGTCAAGTTTCAAAGAGCTACTACAAACCGTGCTGGATTTAGAGTTCCAAAATTATCTATCTATATAGGAGAGAACAGAGGGAAACCTAAATATAAAAACTGCTACTGTAGACGAACGCTTCAACCTAGAAGAACAAAATTTGGTGAGCCAAGTGGGATTTGTGTACTGATCATTAGCAACAAGTATAATCAAGATTTAGTGAAAAAATATTTGCTGGTATTTCGGAAACTCGTTATTTCTTAGAAGATTTGCAACCCCTCTCAATTAAAGTGCTTTTCCACAGTCTGTGAATATGGCTACTTGAGGAGGAAACAAACCATAGAGACAAAATTGAGAACTTTCTTATTTTATCAAGTTTCAAAGAGCTACTACAAAACATGTTGGATTTAGAGTTCCAAATTCATCTATCTATATAGGAGAGAACAGAGGGAAACCTAAATATAAAAACTGCTACTGTAGATGAAAGCTTCAAACTAGAAGAACAAAATTTGGTGAGCCAAGTGGGATTTGTGTACTGATCATTACCACCAAGTATCATCAAGTTTGGGTGAAAAAATATTTGCTAGTATTTCGGAAACTCGTTATTTCTTAGAAGCTTCTAAACCCATCTCAATGAAAGTACTTTTCCACAGTCTATGCCTAGGGCTACTTGAGGAGGAAAGAAACCATAGAGACAAAACTGAGAACTCTTTCATTTTGTCAAGTTTCAAAGACCTACTAGAAACCATGTTGGATTTAGAGTTCCAAAATAATCTATCTATATAAAAGAGAACAGAGGGAAACCTAAATATAAAAACTGCTACTGTAGACGAATGCTTCAACCTCGAAGAACAAAATTTGGTGAGCCAAGTGGGATTTGTGTACTGATCATTAGCTCCACGTATCATCAAGATTGGGTGAAAAAATATTTGCTGGTATTTCGGAAACTTGTAATTTCTTAGAAGCTTGGCAACCCCTCTCAATGAAAGTGCTTTTCCACATGTGTGCCTAGGGCTACTTGAAGAGGAAACAAACCATAGACACAAAACTGAGAACTCCTTTATTTTGTCAAGTTTCAAAAAGCTACTACAAACCATGTTGGATTTAGAGTTCCAAATTCATCTATCTATATAGGAGAGAACAGAGGGAAACCTAAATATAAAAACTGCTACTGTAGACGATCGCTTCAACCTAGAAGAACAAAATTTGGTGAGCCAAATGGGATTTGTGTACTGATCATTAGCAACAAGTATCATCAAGATTGGGTAAAAAATATTTGCTGGTATTTCGGAAAATTGTTATTTCTTAGAAGCTTGGCAACCCCTCCCAATGAAAGTGCTTTTCCACATTGTGTGCCTAGGGCTACTTGAAGAGGAAACAAACCATAGACACAAAACTGAGAACTCCTTTATTTTTCAAGTTTCAAAAAGCTACTACAAAACATGTTGGATTTAGAGTTCCAAATTCATCTATCTATATAGTAGACAACAGAGAGAAACCTAAATATAAAAACTGCTACTGTAGACCAACGCTTCAACCTAGAAGAACAAAATTTGGTGAGCCAAGTGGGATTTGTGTACTGATCATTAGCAACAAGTATCATCAAGATTGAGTGAAAAAATATTTGCTGGTATTTCGGAAACTCGTTATTTCTTAGAAGCTTGGCAACCCCTCTCAATGAATGTGCTCTTGCACAGTCTGTTTCTAGGGCTACTTGAAGAGGAAAGAAACCATAGAGACAAAACTGAGAACTTTTTTATTTTATCAAGTTTCAAAGAGCTACTACAAACCATGTTGGATTTAGAGTTCCAAATTCATCTATCTATATAGGAGAGAACAGATGGAAACCTAAATATAAAAACTGCTACCGTAGGCGAAAGCTACAAACTAGAAGAACAAAATTTGGTGAGCCAAGTGGGATTTGTGTACTGATCATTATCACCAAGTATCATCAAGTTTGGGTGAAAAAATATTTGCTGGTATTTCGGAAACTCGTTATTTCTTAGAAGCTTCTCAACCCATCTCAATGAAAGTACTTTTCCACAGTCTGTGCTTAGGGCTACTTGAAGAGGAATCAAACCATAGAGACAAAACTGAGAACTCCTTCATTTTTCAAGTTTCAAAGAGCTACTACAAACCATGTTGCATTTAGTGTTCCAAAATCATCTATCAATATAGGAGAGAACAGAGGGAAACCTAAATATAAAAACTGCTACTGTAGACGAACGCTTCAACCTAGAAGAACAAAATTTGGTGAGCCAAGTGGGATTTGTGTACTGATCATTACCACCAAGTATCATCAAGATTGGGTGAAAATATATTTGCTGGTATTTTGGAAACTCGTTATTTCTTAGAAGCTTGGCAACCCATCTCAATGAAAGTGCTTTCCACAGTCTGTGCCTAGGGCTACTTGAAGAGGAAACAAAGCATAGAGACAAAACTGAGAACTCCTTTATTTTGTCAAGTTTCAAAGAGCTACTACAAACCATCTTGGATTTAGAGTTCCAAATTCATCTATCTATATAGGAGACAACGCAGGGAAACGTAAATATAAAAACTGCTACTGTAGACGAACGCTTAAACCTAGAAGAACAAAATTTGCTGAGCCAAGTGTGATTTGTGTACTGATCATTACCACCAAGTATCATCAAGATTGGGTCAAAATATATTTGCTGGAATTTTGGAAACTCGTTATTTCGTAGAAGCTTGGCAACCCATCTCAATGAAAGTGCTTTCTACAGTCTGTGCCTAGGGCTACTTGAAGAGGAAACAAACCATAGAGACAAAACTGAGAACTCCTTTATTTTGTCAAGTTTCAAAGAGCTACTACAAACCATGTTGGATTTAGATTTCCAAATTCATCTATCTATATATGAGAGAACAGAGTGATACCTAACTATAAAAACTGCTACTGTAGACGAATGCATCAACCTAGAAGAACAAAATTTGGTGAGCCAAGTCTGATTTGTGTACGGATCATTACCACCAAGTATCATCAAGATTGGGTGAAAAAATATTTGCTGATATATTGGAAACTCGTTATTTCTTAGAAGCTTTGCAACCCATCTCAAAGAAAGTGCTTTCCACAGTCTGTGCCTAGGGCTACTTGAAGAGGAAACTAACCATAGAGACAAAACAGAGAACTCCTTTATTTTGTCAAGTTTCAAGGAGCTACTACAAACCATGTTGGATTTAGAGTTCCAAATTCATAAATCTATATAGGAGAGAACAGAGGGAAACCTAAATATAAAAAATGCTACTGTAGACGAACGCTTCAACCTAGAAGAACAAAATTTGGTGAGCCAAGTGGGATTTGTGTACTGATCATTACCACCAAGTATCATCAAGATTGGGTGAAAAAATATTTGCTGGTATTTCGGAAACTCGTTATTTCTTAGAAGCTTGGCAACCCCTCTCAATGAAAGTGCTTTTCCACAGTGTGTGCCAAGGGCTACTGGAAGAGGAAACAAACCATAGAGACAAAATTGAGAACTCCTTTATTTTGTCAAGTTTCAAAGGGGTACTAAAGAAACAAGTTGGATTTAGAGTTCCAAATTCATCTATCTATATATGAGAGAACAGAGTGAAACCTAAATATAAAAACTGCTACTGTAGACGAAAGCTTCAACCTAGAAGAACAAAATTTCGTGAGCCAAGTGGGATGTGTACTGATCATTACCACCATGTATCATGAAGATTGGGTGAAAAAATATTTGCTGGTATTTCGGAAACTCGAAATTTCTTAGTAGCGTGGCAACCCCTCTCAATGAAAGTGCTTTTCCAAAGTCTGTGCCATAAGGCTACTTGAAGAGGAAACAAACCATAGAGACAAAACTGAGAGCTCCTTTATTTTATCAAGTTTCAAAGAGCTACTACAAACCATGTTGGATTTAGAGTTCCAAATTCATCTATCTATATATGAGAGAACAGAGGGAAACCTAACTATAAAAACTGCTACTGTAGACGAACACATCAACCTAGAAGAACAATTTTTGGTGAGCCAAGTGGGATTTGTGTACTGATCAATACCACCAAGTATCATCAAGATTGGGTGAAAAAATATTTGCTGGTATTTTGAAAACTCGTTATTTCTTAGAAGCTTGGCAACCCATCTCAGTGAAAGTGCTTTCCACAGTCTGTGCCTAGGAGTACTTGAAGAGGAAACAAACCATAGAGACAAACAACTTTTTTATTTTATCAAGTTTCAAAGAGCTACTAAAATGCATGTTGGATTTAGAGTTCCAAATTCATAAATCTATATAGGAGAGAACAGAGGGAAACCTAAATGTAAAAACTGCTACTTTAGACGAAAGCTTCAAACTAGAAGAACAAAATTTGGTGAGCCAAGTGGGATTTGTGTACTGATCATTAGAAACAAGTATCATCAAGATTGGGTGAAGAAATATTTGCTGGTATTTCGGAAACTCGTTATTTCTTAGAAGCTTTGCAACAATCTCAATGAAAGTGCTTTTCTACAGTCTGTGCCTAGGGCTTCTTGAAGAGGAATCAAACCATAGAGACAAAACTGAGAACTCCTTTATTTAATCAAGATTCAAAGAGCTACTACAAACCATGTGGGATTTAGAGTTCCAAATTCATCTATCAATATAGGAGAGAACAGAGGGAAACCTAAATATAAAAACTGCTACTGTAGACGAACGCTTCAACCTAGAAGAACAAAATTTGGTGAGCCAAGTGGGATTTGTGTACTGATCATTACCACCAAGTATCATCAAGATTGGGTGAAAATATATTTGCTGGTATTTTGGAAACTAGTTATTTCTTAGAAGCTTGGCAACCCATCTCAATGAAAGTGCTTTCCACAGTCTGTGCCTAGGGCTACTTGAAGAGGAAACAAAGCATAGAGACAAAACTGAGAACTCCTTTATTTTGTCAAGTTTCAAAGAGCTACTACAAACCATCTTGGATTTAGAGTTAAAAATTCATCTATCTATATAGGAGACAACGCAGGGAAACGTAAATATAAAAACTGCTACTGTAGACGAACGCTTAAACCTAGAAGAACAAAATTTGCTGAGCCAAGTGTGATTTGTGTACTGATCATTACCACCAAGTATCATCAAGATTGGGTCAAAATATATTTGCTGGAATTTTGGAAACTCGTTATTTCGTAGAAGCTTGGCAACCCATCTCAATGAAAGTGCTTTCCACAGTCTGTGCCTAGGGCTACTTGAAGAGGAAACAAACCATAGAGACAAAACTGAGAACTCCTTTATTTTGTCAAGTTTCAAAGAGCTACTACAAACCATGTTGGATTTAGATTTCCAAATTCATCTATCTATATATGAGAGAACAGAGTGATACCTAACTATAAAAACTGCTACTGTAGACGAATGCATCAACCTAGAAGAACAAAATTTGGTGAGCCAAGTCTGATTTGTGTACGGATCATTACCACCAAGTATCATCAAGATTGGGTGAAAAAATATTTGCTGATATATTGGAAACTCGTTATTTCTTAGAAGCTTTGCAACCCATCTCAAAGAAAGTGCTTTCCACAGTCTGTGCCTAGGGCTACTTGAAGAGGAAACTAACCATAGAGACAAAACTGAGAACTCCTTTATTTTGTCAAGTTTCAAGGAGCTACTACAAACCATGTTGGATTTAGAGTTCCAAATTCATAAATCTATATAGGAGATTACAGAGGGAAACCTAAATATAAAAAATGCTACTGTAGACGAACGCTTCAACCTAGAAGAACAAAATTTGGTGAGCCAAGTGGGATTTGTGTACTGATCATTACCACCAAGTATCATCAAGATTGGGTGAAAAAAATATTTGCTGGTATTTCGGAAACTCGTTATTTCTTAGAAGCTTGGCAACCCCTCTCAATGAAAGTGCTTTTCCACAGTGTGCGCCTAGGGCTACATGAAGAGGAAACAAACCATAGAGACAAAATTGAGAACTCCTTTATTTTGTCAAGTTTCAAAGGGGTACTAAAGAAACAAGTTGGATTTAGAGTTCCAAATTCATCTATCTATATATGAGAGAACAGAGTGAAACCTAAATATAAAAACTGCTACTGTAGACGAAAGCTTCAACCTAGAAGAACAAAATTTCGTGAGCCAAGTGGGATTTGTGTACTGATCATTACCACCATGTATCATGAAGATTGGGTGAAAAAATATTTGCTGGTATTTCGGAAACTCGAAATTTCTTAGTAGCGTGGCAACCCCTCTCAATGAAAGTGCTTTTCCACAGTCTGTGCCATAAGGCTACTTGAAGAGGAAACAAACCATAGAGACAAAACTGAGAGCTCCTTTATTTTATCAAGTTTCAAAGAGCTACTACAAACCATGTTGGATTTAGAGTTCCAAATTCATCTATCTATATATGAGAGAACAGAGGGAAACCTAAGTATAAAAACTGCTACTGTAGACGAACGCATCAACCTAGAAGAACAATTTTTGGTGAGCCTAGTGGGATTTGTGTACTGATCAATACCACCAAGTATCATCAAGATTGGGTGAAAAAATATTTGCTGGTATTTTGAAAACTCGTTATTTCTTAGAAGCTTGGCAACCCATCTCAGTGAAAGTGCTTTCCACAGTCTGTGCCTAGGAGTACTTGAAGAGGAAACAAACCATAGAGACAAACAACTTTTTTATTTTATCAAGTTTCAAAGAGCTACTAAAATGCATGCTGGATTTAGAGTTCCAAATTCATCTATCTATATAGGAGAGAACAGAGGGAAACCTAAATGTAAAAACTGCTACTTTAGACGAAAGCTTCAAACTAGAAGAACAAAATTTGGTGAGCCAAGTGGGATTTGTGTACTGATCATTAGAAACAAGTATCATCAAGATTGGGTAAAGAAATATTTGCTGGTATTTCGGAAACTCGTTATTTCTTAGAAGCTTGGCAACCAATCTCAATGAAAGTGCTTTTCTACAGTCTGTGCCTAGGGCTTCTTGAAGAGGAATCAAACCATAGAGACAAAACTGAGAACTCCTTTATTTAATCAAGTTTCAAAGAGCTACTACAAACCATGTGGGATTTACAGTTCCAAATTCATCTATCTATATATGAGAGAACAGAGGGAAACCTAACTATAAAAACTGCTACTGTAGACGAACGCATTAACCTAGAAGAACAAAATTTGGTGAGCCAAGTGGGATTTGTGTACTGATCATTAGCAACAAGTATCATTAAGATTGGGTGAAAAAATATTTTCTGGTATTTTGGAAACTCGTTATTTCTTAGATGCTTGGCAACCCATCTCAGTGAAAGTGCTTTCCACAGTCTGTGCCTAGGACTACTTAAAGAGGAAACAAACCATAGAGACAAAACCGAGAACTTTTTTATTTTGTCAAGTTTCAAAGAGCTACTACAAACCATGTTGGATTTAGTGTTCAAAATTTATCTATCTATATAGGAGAGAACAGAGGGAAACCTAAATATAAAAACTGCTACTGTAGACGAAAGCTTCAAACAAAAAGAACAAAATTTGGTGAGCCAAGTGGGATTTGTGTACTGATCATTACCACCAAGTATCATCAAGATTGGGTGAAAATATATTTGCTGGTATTTCGGAAACTCGTTATTTCTTAGAAGTTTCTCAACCCATCTCAATGAAAGTACTTTTCCACAGTCTGTCCCTAGGGCTACTGGAAGAGGAAACAAACCATAGAGGAAAAAAATGAGAACTCCTTTATTTTTTCAAGTTTCAAAGAGCTACTACAAACCATGTTGGATTTAGAGTTCCAAATTCATCTATCTATACATGAGAGAACAGAGTGAAACCTAACTATAAAAACTGCTACTGTAGACGAATGCATCAACCTAGAAGAACAAAATTTCGTGAGCCAAGTGTGATTTGTGTACTGATCATTACCACCAAGTATCATCAAGATTGGGTGAAAATATATTTGCTGGTATTTCGGAAACTCGTTATTTCTTAGAAACTTGGCAACACCTCTCAATGAAAGTGCTTTTCACAGTCTGTGCCTAGGGCTACTGGAAGAGGAAACAAACCATAGAGACAAAACTGAGAACTCCTTTATTTTTTCAAGTTTCAAAGAGCTACTACAAACCATGTTGGATTTAGAGTTCCAAATTCATCTATCTATATAGCAGAGAACAGAGGGAAACCTAAATATAAAAACTGCTACTGTAGACGAACGCTTCAACCTAGAAGAACAAAATTTGGTGAGCCAAGTGGGATTTGTGTACTGATCATTAGCAACAAGTATCATCAAGATTGGCTAAAAAATATTTGCTGGTATTTCGGAAACTCGTTATTTCTTAGAAGCTTGGCAACCCCTCTCAATGAAAGTGCTTTTCCACAGTCTGTGCCTAGGGCTACTGGAAGAGGAAACAAACCATAGAGGAAAAAAATGAGAACTCCTTTATTTTTTCAAGTTTCAAAGAACAACTACAAACCATGTTGGATTTAGAGTTCCAAATTCATCTATCTATATAGCAGAGAACACAGGGAATCCTAAATATAAAAACTGCTACTGTAGACGAACGCTTCAACCTAGAAGAACAAAATTTAGTGAGCCAAGTGGGATTTGTGTACTGATCATTAGCAACAAGTATCATCAAGATTGGCTAAAAAATATTTGCTGGTATTTCGGAAACTCGTTATTTCTTAGAAGCTTGGCAACCCCTCTCAATGAAAGTGCTTTTCCACAGTCTGTGCCTAGGGCTACTTGAAGAGGAAAGAAACCATAGAGACAAAACTGAGAACTCCTTTATTTTATAAACTTTCAAGGAGCTACTACAAACCATGTTGGATTTAGAGTTCCAAATTCATCTATCTATATATGAGAGAACAGAGGGAATCCTAAACATAAAAACTGCTACTGTAGACGAACGCTTCAACCTAGAAGAACAAAATTTGGTGAGCCAAGTGGGATTTGTGTACTGATCATTCCACCAAGTATCATCAAGATTGGGTGAAAAAATATTTGCTGGTATTTTTAATCTCGTTATTTCTTAGAAGATTGGCAATGCATCTCAGTGAAAGTGCTTTCCACAGTCTGTGCCTAGGATTACTTGAAGAGGAAACAAACCATAGAGACAAAACTGAGAACTTTTTTATTTTATCAAGTTTCAAAGAGCTACTACAATCCATGTATGATTTAGAGTTAAAATTCTTCTATCTATATAGGAGAGAACAGAGGGAAACCTAAATATAAAAACTGCTACCGTAGACGAAAGCTTCAAAATAGAAGAACAAAACTTCTTGAGCCAAGTGGGATTTGTGTACTGATCATTACCACCATGTATCATCAAGTTTGGGTGAAAAAATATTTGCTGGTATTTCAGAAACTCGTTATTTCTTAGAAGCCTCTCAACCGATCTCAATGAAAGTACATTTCCACCGTCTGTGCCTAGGGCTACTTGAAGAGGAAACAAACCATAGAGACAAAACTGAGAACTCCTTCATTTTGTCAAGTTTCAAAGAGCTACTATAAACCATGTTGGAATTAGAGTTCCAAAATCATCTATCTATATCGGAGAGAACAGAGGGAAACCTAAATATAAAAACTGCTACTGTAGACGAACGCTTCAACCTAGAAGAACAAAATTTGGTGAGCCAAGTGGGATTTGTGTGCTGATCATTACCACCAAGTATCATCAAGATTGGGTGAAAAATATTTGCTGGTATTTCGGAAACTCGTAATTTCTAAGAAGCTTGGCAACCCCTCTCAATGAAAGTGCTTTTCCACAGTCTGTGCCTAGGGCTACTTGAAGAGGAAACAAACCATAGAAACAAAACTGAGAACTCCTTTATTTTGTCAAGTTTCAAAGAGCTACTACAAACCATGTTGGATTTAGAGTTCCAAATTCATCTATCTATATATGAGAGCACACAGTAAAACCTAAATAAAAACTGCTACTGTAGACGAACGCTTCATTCTAGAAGAACAAAATTTGGTGAGCCAAGTGGGATTTGTGCACTGATCATTACCACCAAGTATCCTCAAGATTGGGTGAAAAATATTTGCTGGTATTTCGGAAAATCGTAATTTCTAAGAAGCTTGGCAACCCCTCTCAATGAAAGTGCTTTTCCACAGTCTGTGCCTAGGGCTACTTGAAGAGGAAACAATCCATAGAGACAAAACTGAGAACTCCTTTATTTTGTCAAGTTTCAAAGAGCTACTACAAACCATGTTGGATTTAGAGTTCCAAATTCATCTATCTATATATGAGAGAACAGAGGGAAACCTAACTATAAAAACTGCTACTGTAGACGAACGCATCAACCTAGAAGAACAAAATTTGGTGAGCCAAGTGGGATTTGTGTACTGATCATTACCACCAAGTATAATCAAGATTGGGTGAAAAAATATTTGCTGGTATTTTGGAAACTCGTTATTTCTTAGAAGCTTGGCAACAAATCTCAGTGAAAGTGCTTTTCACAGTCTGTGCCTAGGACTACTTGAAGAGGAAACAAACCATAGAGACAAAACTGAGAACGTTTTTATTTTATCAAGTTTCAAAGAGCTATTACAAACCATGTTGGATTTAGAGTTCCAAATTCACCTATCTATATAGGAGAGAACAGAGGGAAACCTAAATATAAAAACTGCTACTGTAGACGAAAGCTTCAAACTAGAAGAACAAAATTTGGTGAGCCAAGTGGGATTTGTGTACTGATCATTACACCAAGTATCATCAAGTTTGGGTGAAAAAATATTTGCTGGTATTTCAGAAACTCGTTATTTCTTAGAAGCTTCTCAACCCATCTCAATGAAAGTGCTTTTCCACAGTCTGTGCCTAGGGCTACTTGAAGAGGAAACAAACCATAGAGACAAAACTGAGAACTCCTTTATTTTATCAAGGTTAAAGGAGCTACTACAAACCATGTTGGATTTAGAGTTCCAAATTCATCTATCTATATATGAGAGAAAAGAGGGAAACCTAAGTATAAAAGCTGCTACTGTAGACGAACGCATCAACCTAGAAGAACAAAATTTGGGGAGCCAAGTGGGATTTGTGTACTGATCATTACCACCAAGTATCATCAAGATTGGGTGAAAAAATCTTTGCTGGTATTTTGGAAACTCGTTATTTCTTAGAAACTTGGCAACCCATCTCAGTGAAAGTGCTTTCCACAGTCTGTGCCTAGGACTACTTGAAGAGGAAACAAACCATAGAGACAAAACTGAGAACTCCTTCATTTTGTCAAGTTTCAAAGAGCTACTACACACCATGTTGGATTTAGAGTTCCAAATTCATCTATCTATATAGGAGAGAACACAGGGAAACCTAAATATAAAAACTGCTACTGTAGGCGAACGCTTCAACGTAGAAGAACAAAATTTGGTGAGCCAAGTGGGATTTGTGTACTGATCATTACCACCAAGTATCATCAAGATTAGGTGAAAATATATTTGCTGGTATTTTGGAAACTCGTTATTTCTTAGAAGCTTGGCAACCCATCTCAATGAAAGTGCTTTTCACAGTCTGTGCCTAGGGCTACTGAAAGAGGAAACAAACCATAGAGGGAAAAATTGAGAACTAGTTTATTTTTTCAAGTTTCAAAGAGCTACTACAAACCATGTTGGATTTAGAGTTCCAAATTCATCTATCTATATATGAGAGAACAGAGTGAAACCTAACTATAAAAACTGCTACTGTAGACGAATGCATCAACCTAGAAGAACAAAATTTCGTGAGCCAAGTGTGATTTGTGTACTGATCATTATCACCAAGTATCATCAAGATTGGGTGAAAAAATATTTGCTGGTATTTCGGAAACTCGTTATTTCTTAGAAGCTTGGCAACCCATCTCAATGAAAGTGCTTTCCACAGTCTGTGCCTAGGGCTACTTGAAGAGGAAACAAACCATAGAGACAAAACTGAGAATTCCTTTATTTTGTCAAGTTTCAAAAGCTACTACAAACCATGTTGGATTTAGAGTTCCAAATTCATCTATCTATATAGCAGAGAACAGAGGGAAACCTAAATATAAAAATTGCTACTGTAGACGAACGATTCAACCTAGAAGAACAAAATTTGATGAGCCAAGTGGGATTTGTGTACTGATCATTAGCAACAAGTATCATCAAGATTGGCTAAAAAATATTTCCTGGTATATCGGGAACTCGTTATTTCTTAGAAGCTTGGCAACCCCTCTCAATGAAAGTGCTTTTCCACAGTCTGTGCCTAGGGCTACTGGAAGAGGAAAAAAACCATAGAGACAAAACTGAGAACTCCTTTATTTTGTCATGTTTCAAAGAGCTACTATAAACCATGTTGGATTTTGTGTTCCAAATTCATCTACTTATATATGAGAGAACAGAGCGAAACCTAAATATAAAAACTGCTACTGTAGATGAACGCTTCAACCTAGAAGAACAAAATTTGGTGAGCCAAGTGGGATTTGTGTACTGATCATTACCACCAAGTATCATCAAGATTGGGTGAAAAAATATTTGCTGGTATTTCAGAAACTCGTAATTTCTTAGAAGCTTGGCAACCCCTCTCAATGAAAGTGCTTTTCCACAGTCTGTGCCTAGGGCTACTTGAAGAGGAAACAAACCATAGAGACAAAACGGAGAACTCCTTTATTTTGTCAAGTTTCAAAGAGCTACTATAAACCATGTTGGATTTAGAGTTAAAATTCATCTATTTATATAGGAGAGAACGGAGGGAAACAAAATATAAAAACCGCTACTGTAGACGAACGCTTCAACCTAGAAGAACAAAATTTGGTGAGCCAAGTGGGATTTGTGTACTGATCATTACCACCAAGTATCATCAAGATTGGGTGAACAAATATTTGCTGGTTTTTCGGAAACTCGTTATTTCTTAGAAGCTTCTCAAACCATCTCAATGAAAGTACATTTCCACAGTCTGTGCCTAGGGCTACTTGAAGAGGAAACAAACCATAGAGACAAAACTGAGAACTCCTTCATTTTGTCAAGTTTCAAAGAGCTACTACAAACCATGTTGCATTTAGAGTTCCAAAATCATCTATCTATATAGGAGAGAACAGAGGGAAACCTAAATATAAAAACTGCTACTGTAGACGAATGCTTCAACCTAGAAGAACAAAATTTGGTGAGCCAAGTGGGATTTGTGTACTGATCATTGCCACCAAGTATCATTAATATTGGGTGAAAAAATATTTGCTGGTATTTCGGAAACTCGTAATTTCTTAGAAGATTGGCAACCCCTCTCAATGAAAGTGCTTTTCCACAGTCAGTGCCTAGGGCCACTGGAAGAGGAAACAAACCATAGAGACAAAACTGAGAACTCCTATATTTTTTCAAGTTTCAAAGAGCTACTATAAACCATGTTGGATTTAGAGTTCCAAATTCATCTATTTATATAGGAGAGAACAGAGGGAAACCTAAACATAAAAACTGCTACTGTAGACGAATGCTTCAACCTAGAAGTACAAAATTTGGTGAGCCAAGTGGAATTTGTGTACTGATCATTACCACCAAGTATCATCAAGATTGGGTGAAAAAATATTTGCTGGTATTTCGGAAAATCGTAATTTCTTAGAAGCTTGGCAACCCCTCTCAATGAAAGTGCTTTTCCACAGTCTGTGCCTAGGGCTACTTGAAGAGGAAACAAACTATAGAGACAAAACTGAGAACTCCTTTATTTTTTCAAGTTTCAAGGAGCTACTACAAACCATGTTGGATTTAGTGTTCCAAATTCATCTATCTATATATGAGAGAACAGAGGGAAACCTAACTATAAAAACTGCTACTGTAGACGAACGGATCAACCTTGAAGCACAAAATTTGGTGAGCCAAGTGGGATTTGTGTACTGATCATTACCACCAAGTATCATCAAGATTGGGTGAAAAAATATTTGCTGGTATTTCGGAAACTCGTAATTTCTTAGAAGCTTGGCAACCCATCTCAGTGAAAGTGCTTTCCACAGTCTGTGCCTTGGACTACTTGAAGAGGAAACAAAAAATAGAGACAAAACTGAGAACTTTTTTAGTTTATCAGGTTTCAAAGAGCTACTACAAACCATGTTGGATTTAGAGTTCCAAATTCATCTATCTATATAGGAGAGAACAGAGGGAAACTAAATATAAAAACTGCTACTGTAGACGAAAGCGTAAAACTAGAAGAACAAAATTTGGTGATCCAAGTTGGATTTGTGTACTGATCATTACCACCAAGTATCATCAAGTTTGGGTGAAAAAATATTTGCTGGTATTTCGGAAACTCGTTATTTCTTAGAAGCTTCTCAACCCATCTCAATGAAAGTACATTTCCACAGTCTGTGCCTAGGGCTACTTGAAGAGGAAACAAACCATAGAGACAAAACTGAGAACTCCTTCATTTTGTCAAGTTTCAAAGAGCTACTACAAACCATGTTGGATTTAGAGTTCCAAAATCAACTATCTATATAGGAGAGAACAGAGGGAATCCTAAATATAAAAACTGCTACTGTAGACGAACGCTTCAACCTAGAAGAACAAAATTTGGTGAGCCAAGTGGTATTTGTGTACTGATCATTACCACAAGTATCATCAAGATTGGGTAAAAAATATTTGCTGGTATTTCGGAAACTCGTTATTTCTTAGAAGCTTGGCAACCCCCTCTCAATGAAAGTGCTTTTCCACAGTCTGTGCCTAGGGCTACTGGAAGAGAAAACAAACCATAGAGACAAAACTGAGAACTCCTTTATTTTGTCAAGTTTCAAAGAGCTACTGTAAACCATGTTGGATTTAGAGTTCCAAATTCATCTATTTATATAGGAGAGAACGGAGGGAAACAAAATATAAAAATTGCTACTGTAGACGATCGCTTCAACCTAGAAGAACAAAATTTTTTGAGCCAAGTGGGATTTGTGTCCTGATCATTACCACCAAGTATCATCAAGATTGGGTGAAAAAATATTTGCTGGTATTTCGGAAACTCGTTATTTCTTAGAAGCTTCTCAACCCATCTCAATGAAAGTACATTTCCACAGTCTGTGCCTAGGGCTACTTGAAGAGGAAACAAACCATAGAGACAAAACTGAGAACTCCTTCATTTTGTCCAGTTTCAAAGAGCTACTACAAACCATGTTGGATTTAGAGTTCCAAAATCATCTATTTATATAGGAGAGAACAGAGGGAAACCTAAATATAAAAACTGCTACTGTAGACGAACGCTTCAACCTAGAAGAACAAAATTTGGTGAGCCAAGTGCGAATTGTGTACTGATAATTACCACCAAGTATCATCAAGATTGGGTGAAAAAATATTTGTTGGTATTTCGGAAACTCGTAATTTCTTAGAAGATTGGCAACCCCTCTCAATGAAAGTGCTTTTCCACAGTCAGTGCCTAGGGCTATTGGAAGAGGAAACAAACCATAGAGACAAAACTGAGAAGTCCTTTATTTTGTCAAGTTTCAAAGAGCAACTATAAACCATGTTGGATTTAGAGTTCCAAATTCATCTACTTATATAGGAGAGAACAGAGGGAAACCTAAATATAAAAACTGCTACTGTAGACGTACGCTTCAACCTAGATATACAAAATTTGGTGAGCCAAGTGGGATTTGTGTACTGATCATTACCACCAAGTATCATCAAGATTGGGTGAAAAAATATTTGCTGGTATTTCGGAAAATCGTAATTTCTTAGAAGCTTGGCAACCCCTCTCAATGAAAGTGCTTTTAGACAGTCTGTGCCTAGGGCTACTTGAAGAGGAAACAAACCATAGAGACAAAACTGAGAACTCCTTTATTTTTTCAAGTTTCAAGGAGCTACTACAAACCATGTTGGATTTAGTGTTCCAAATTCATCTATCTATATATGAGAGAACAGAGGGAAACCTAACTATAAAAACTGCTACTGTAGACGAACGGATCAACCTAGAAGCACAAAATTTGGTGAGCCTAGTGGGATTTGTGGACTGATCATTACCACCAAGTATCATCAAGATTGGGTGAAAAAATATTTGCTGGTATTTCGGAAACCCGTAATTTCTTAGAAGCTTGGCAACCCCACTCAATTAAAGTGCTTTTCCACAGTCTGTGCCTAGGGCTACTTGAAGACGAAACAAACCATAGAGAGAAAACTGGGAACTCCTTCATTTTGTCAAGTTTCAAAGAGCTACTACAAACGATGTTGGATTTAGAGTTCCAAAATCATCTATCTATATAGGAGAGAACAGAGGGAAACCTAAATATAAAAACTGCTACTGTAGACGAACGCTTCAACCTATAAGAACAAAATTTGGTGAGCCAAGTGGGATTTGTGTACTGATCATTACCACCAAGTATCATCAAGATTGGGTAAAAAAATATTTGCTGGTATTTCGGAAACTCGTAATTTCTTAGAAGCTTGGCTACCCCTCTCAATGAAAGTGCTTTTCCACAGACTATGCCTAGGGCTACTTGAAGAGGAAACAAACCATAGAGACAAAACTGAGAACTCCTTTATTTTGTCAAGTTTCAAAGAGCTACTACAAACTATGTTGGATTTAGAGTTCCAAATTCATCTATCTATGTAGGAGAGAACAGAGGGAAACCTAAATATAAAAACTGCTACTGTAGACGAACGCTTCAACCTAGAGGAACAAAATTTGGTGAGCCAAGTGGGATTTGTGTGCTGATAATTACCACCAAGTATCATCAAGATTGGGTGAAAAAATATTTGCTGGTATTTCGGAAACTCGTAATGTCTTAGAAGCTTGGCAACCCCTCTCAATGAAAGTGCTTTTGAACAGTCTGTGCCAAAGGCTACTTGAAGAGGAAACAAACCATAGAGACAAAACTGAGAACTCCTTTATTTTTTCAAGTTTCAAAGAGCTACTACAAACCATGTTGGATTTAGAGTTCCAAATTCATCTATCTATATATGGGAGAACAGAGGAAAACCTCACTATAAAAACTGCTACTGTAGACGAATGCATCAACCTAGAAGAACAAAATTTGGTGAGCCAAGTGGGATTTGTGTACTGATCATTACCACCAAGTATCATCAAGTTTGGGTGAAAAAATATTTGCTGGTATTTCGGAAACTCGTTATTTCTTAGAAGCTTGGCAACCCATCTCAGTGAAAGTGCTTTCCACAGTCTGTGCCTAGGACTACTTGAAGAGGAAACAAACCATAGAGACAAAACTGAGAACTTTTTTATTTTACCAAGTTTCAAAGAGCTACTACAAACCATGTTGGATTTAGAGTTCCAAATTCATCTATCTATATAGGAGAAAACAGAGGGAAACAAAATATGAAAACTGCTACTGTAGACGAAAGCCACAAACTAGAAGAACAAAATTTGGTACCAAGTGGGATTTGTGTACTGATCATTACCACCAAGTATCATCAAGGTTCTGTGAAAAAATATTTGCTGGTATTTCGGAAACTCGTTATTTCTTAGAAGATTGGCAACCCATCTCAGTGAAAGTGCTTTCCACAGTCAGTGCCTAGGACTACTTGAAGAGGAAACAAACCATAGAGACAAAACTGAGAACTTTTTTATTTTATCAAGTTTCAAGAGCTACTACAAACCATGTTGGATTTAGAGGTCCAAATTCATCTATCTATATAGGAGAGAACAGAGGGAAACTAAATATAAAAACTGCTACTGTAGACGAATGCCTCAAACTAGAAGAACAAAATTTGGTGAGCCAATTGGGATTTGTGTACTGATCATTACCACCAAGTATCATCAAGTTTGGGTGAAAAAATATTTGCTGGTATTTCGGAAACTCGTTATTTCTTAGAAGCTTCTCAACTCATCTCAATGAAAGTACATTTCCACAGTCTGTGCCTAGGGCTACTTGAAGAGGAAACAAACCATAGAGAGAAAACTGAGAACTCCTTCATTTTGTCAAGTTTCAAAGAGCTACTACAAACCATGTTGGATTTAGAGTTCCAAAATCAACTATCTATATAGGAGAGAACAGAGGGAAACCTAAATATAAAAACTGCTACTGTAGACGAACGCTTCAACCTAGAAGAACAAAATTTGGTGAGCCAAGTGGGATTTGTGTACTGATCATTACCACCAAGTATCATCAAGATTGGGTAAAAAATATTTGCTGGTATTTCGGAAACTCGTTATTTCTTAGAAGCTTGGCAACCCCTCTCAATGAAAGTGCTTTTCCACAGTCTGTGCCTACGGCTACTGGAAGAGGAAACAAACCATAGAGACAAAACTGAGAACTCCTTTATTTTGTCAAGTTTCAAAGAGCTACTATAAACTATGTTGGATTTAGAGTTCCAAATTCATCTATTTATATAGGAGAGAACAGAGGGAAACAAAATATAAAAACTGCTACTGTAGACGAACGCTTCAACCTAGAAGTACAAAATTTGGTGAGCCAAGTGGGATTTGTGTACTGATCATTACCACCAATATCATCAAGATTGGGTGAAAAAATATTTGCTGGTATTTCGGAAACTCGTTATTTCTTAGAAGCTTGGCAAACCAACTCAGTGAAAGTGCTTTCCACAGTCTGTGCCTAGGACTACTTGAAGAGGAAACAAACCATAGAGACAAAACTGAGAATTTTTATTTTATCAAGTTTCAAAGAGCTACTAGAAACCATGTTGGATTTAGAGTTCCAAATTCATCTATCTATATAGGAGAGAACAGAGG
Source organism: Callospermophilus lateralis (assembly GCF_048772815.1). Taxonomy (NCBI): domain Eukaryota; kingdom Metazoa; phylum Chordata; class Mammalia; order Rodentia; family Sciuridae; genus Callospermophilus; species Callospermophilus lateralis. The sequence continues at coordinate 63,306 of NW_027514723.1, read as the reverse complement.
GAAACTAAATATAAAAATTGCTACTGTAGATGAAAGCTTCAAACTAGAAGAACAAAATTTGGTGAGCCAAGTGGGATTTGTGTACTGATCCTTACCACCAAGTATCATCAAGTTTGGGTGAAAAAATATTTGCTGGTATTTCGGAAACTCGTTATTTCTTAGAAGCTTCTCAACCCATCTCAATGAAAGTACATTTGCACAGTCTGTGTCTAGGGCTACTGGAAGAGGAAACAAACCATAGAGACAAAACTGAGAACTCCTTTATTTTGTCAAGTTTCAAAGAGCTACTATAAACCATGTTGGATTTAGAGTTTCAAATTCATCTATTTATATAGGAGAGAAGAGGGAAACCTAAATATAAAAACTGCTACTGTAGACGAACGCTTCATCCTAGAAGAACAAAATTTGGTGAGCCAATTGGGATTTGTGTCCTTATCATTACCACCAAGTATCATCAAGATTGGGTGAAAAAATATTTGCTGGTATTTCGGAAACTCGTTATTTCTTAGAAGCTTCTCAACCCATCTCAATGAAAGTACATTTCCACAGTCTGTGCCTAGGGCTACTTGAAGAGGAAAAAACCATAGAGAGAAAACTGAAAACTCCTTCATTTTGTCAAGTTTCAAAGAGCTACTACAAACCATGTTGGATTTAGAGTTCCAAAATCATCTATCTATATAGGAGAGAAGAGAGGGAAACCTAAATATAAAAACTGCTACTGTAGACGAACGCTTCAACCTAGAAGAACAAAATTTGGTGAGCCAAATGGGATTTGTGTACTGATCATTACCACCAAGTATCATCAAGATTGGGTGAAAAAATATTTGCTGGTATTTCGGAAACTCGTAATTTCTTAGAAGCTTGGCAACCCCTCTCAATGAAAGTGCTTTTCCACAGACTGTGCCTAGGGCTACTTGAAGAGGAAACAAACCATAGAGAGAAAACTGAAAACTCCTTCATTTTTTCAAGTTTCAAAGAGCTACTACAAACCATGTTGGATTTAGAGTTCCAAATTCATCTATCTATATAGGAGAGAACAGAGGGAAACCTAAAAATAAAAACTGCTACTGTAGACGAACGCTTCAACCTAGAAGAACAAAATTTGGTGAGACAAGTGGGATTTGTGTGCTGATCATTACCACCAAGTATCATCAAGATTGGTGAAAAAATATTTGCTGGTATTCGGAAACTCGTAATGTCTTAGAAGCTTGGCAACCCCTCTCAATGAAAGTGCTTTTGAACAGTCTGTGCCAAAGGCTACTTGAAGAGGAAACAAACCATAGAGACAAAACTAAGAACTCCTTTATTTTTTCAAGTTTCAAGGAGCTACTACAAACCATGTTGGATTTAGAGTTCCAAATTCATCTATCTATATATGAGAGAACAGAGGGAAACCTCACTATAAAAACTGCTACTGTAGACGAATGCATCAACCTAGAAGAACAAAATTTGGTGAGCCAAGTGGGATTTGTGTACTGATCATTACCACCAATTATCATCAAGATTGGGTGAAAATATATTTGCTGGTATTTCGGAAACTCGTTATTTCTTAGAAGCTTGGCAACCCATCTCAGTGAAAGTGCTTTCCACAGTCTGTGCCTAGGACTACTTGAAGAGGAAACAAACCATAGAGACAAAACTGAGAACTTTTTTATTTTACCAAGTTTCAAAGAGCTACTACAAACCATGTTGGATTTAGAGTTCCAAATTCATCTATCTATATAGGAGAAAACAGAGGGAAACAAAATATAAAAACTGCTACTGTAGACGAAAGCCACAAATTAGAAGAACAAAATTTGGTGAGAAAAGTGGGATTTGTGTACTGATCATTACCACCAAGTATCATCAAGATTCTGTGAAAAAATATTTGCTGGTGTTTCGGAAACTCGTTATTTCTTAGAAGCTTGGCAACCCATCTCAGTGAAAGTGCTTTCCACAGTCAGTGCCTGGGACTACTTGAAGAGGAAACAAACCATAGAGACAAAACTGAGAACTTTTTTATTTTATCAAGTTTCAAGAGCTACTACAAACCATGTTGGATTTAGAGGTCCAAATTCATCTATCTATATAGGAGAGAACAGAGGGTTACTAAATATAAAAACTGCTACTGTAGACGAAAGCCTCAAACTAGAAGAACAAAATTTGGTGAGCCAATTGGGATTTGTGTACTGATCATTACCACCAAGTATCATCAAGTTTGGGTGAAAAAATATTTGCTGGTATTTCGGAAATTCGTTATTTCTTAAAAGCTTCTCAACTCATCTCAATGAAAGTACATTTCCACAGTCTGTGCCTAGGGCTACTTGAAGAGGAAACAAACCATAGAGAGAAAACTGAGAACTCCTTCATTTTTTCAAGTTTCAAAGAGCTACTACAAACCATGTTGGATTTAGAGTTCCAAAATCAACTATCTATATAGGAGAGAACAGAGGGAAACCTAAATATAAAAACTGCTACTGTAGACGAACGCTTCAACCTAGAAGAACAAAATTTGGTGAGCCAAGTGGGATTTGTGTACTGATCATTACCACCAAGTATCATCAAGATTGGGTAAAAAATATTTGCTGGTATTTCGGAAACTCGTTATTTCTTAGAAGCTTGGCAACCCCTCTCAATGAAAGTGCTTTTCCACAGTCTGTGCCTAGGGCTACTGGAAGAGGAAACAAACCATAGAGACAAACCTGAGAACTCCTTTATTTTGTCAAGTTTCAAAGAGCTACTATAAACTATGTTGGATTTAGAGTTCCAAATTCATCTATTTATATAGGAGTGAACAGAGGGAAACAAAATATAAAAACTGCTACTGTAGACGAACGCTTCAACCTAGAAGTACAAAATTTGGTGAGCCATGTGGGATTTTTGTACTGATCATTACCATCAAGAATCATCAAGATTGGGTGAAAAAATTTTTGCTGGTATTTCGGAAAATCGGAATTTCGTAGAAGCTTGGCAACCCCTCTCAATGAAAGTGCTTTTCCACAGTCTGTGCATAGGGCTACTTGAAGAGGAAACAAACCATAGAGACAAAACTGAGAACTCCTTTATTTTTTCAAGTTTCAAGAAGATACTACAAACCATGTTGTATTTAGAGTTCCAAATTCAACTATCTATATATGAGAGAACAGAGGGAAAACTAACTATTAAAACTGCTACTGTAGACGAACGCATCAACCTAGAAGAACAAAATTTGGTGAGCCAAGTGGGATTTGTGTACTGATCATTACCACCAATATCATCAAGATTGGGTGAAAAAATATTTGCTGGTATTTCGGAAACTCGTTATTTCTTAGAAGCTTGGCAAACCAACTCAGTGAAAGTGCTTTCCACAGTCTGTGCCTAGGACTACTTGAAGAGGAAACAAACCATAGAGACAAAACTGAGAATTTTTATTTTATCAAGTTTCAAAGAGCTACTACAAACCATGTTGGATTTAGAGTTCCAAATTCATCTATCTATATAGGAGAGAACAGAGGGAAACTAAATATAAAAATTGCTACTGTAGATGAAAGCTTCAAACTAGAAGAACAAAATTTGGTGAGCCAAGTGGGATTTGTGTACTGATCCTTACCACCAAGTATCATCAAGTTTGGGTGAAAAAATATTTGCTGGTATTTCGGAAACTCGTTATTTCTTAGAAGCTTCTCAACCCATCTCAATGAAAGTACATTTGCACAGTCTGTGTCTAGGGCTACTGGAAGAGGAAACAAACCATAGAGACAAAACTGAGAACTCCTTTATTTTGTCAAGTTTCAAAGAGCTACTATAAACCATGTTGGATTTAGAGTTTCAAATTCATCTATTTATATAGGAGAGAAGAGGGAAACCTAAATATAAAAACTGCTACTGTAGACGAACGCTTCAACCTAGAAGAACAAAATTTGGTGAGCCAAGTGGGATTTGTGTCCTTATCATTACCACCAAGTATCATCAAGATTGGGTGAAAAAATATTTGCTGGTATTTCGGAAACTCGTTATTTCTTAGAAGCTTCTCAACCCATCTCAATGAAAGTACATTTCCACAGTCTGTGCCTAGGGCTACTTGAAGAGGAAACAAATCATAGAGAGAAAACTGAAAACTCCTTCATTTTGTCAAGTTTCAAAGAGCTACTACAAACCATGTTGGATTTAGAGTTCCAAAATCATCTATCTATATAGGAGAGAAGAGAGGGAAACCTAAATATAAAAACTGCTACTGTAGACGAACGCGTCAACCTAGAAGAACAAAATTTGGTGAGCCAAGTGGGATTTGTGTACTGATCATTACCACCAAGTATCATCAAGATTGGGTGAAAAAATATTTGCTGGTATTTCGGAAACTCGTAATTTCTTAGAAGCTTGGCAACCCCTCTCAATGAAAGTGCTTTTCTACAGACTGTGCCTAGGGCTACTTGAAGAGGAAACAAACCATAGAGAGAAAACTGAAAACTCCTTCATTTTTTCAAGTTTCAAAGAGCTACTACAAACCATCTTGGATTTAGAGTTCCAAATTCATCTATCTATATAGGAGACAATGCAGGGAAACGTAAATATACAAACTGCTACTGTAGACGAACGCTTCAACCTAGAAGAACAAAATTTGGTGAGACAAGTGGGATTTGTGTGCTGATCATTACCACCAAGTATCATCAAGATTGGGTGAAAAAATATTTGCTGGTATTCGGAAACTCGTAATGTCTTAGAAGCTTGGCAACCCCTCTCAATGAAAGTGCTTTTGAACAGTCTGTGCCAAAGGCTACTTGAAGAGGAAACAAACCATCGAGACAAAACTAAGAACTCCTTTATTTTTTCAAGTTTCAAGGAGCTACTACAAACCATGTTGGATTTAGAGTTCCAAATTCATCTATCTATATATGAGAGAACAGAGGGAAACCTCACTATAAAAACTGCTACTGTAGACGAATGCATCAACCTAGAAGAACAAAATTTGGTGAGCCAAGTGGGATTTGTGTACTATTCATTAGCAACAAGTATCATCAAGATTGGGTGAAAATATATTTGCTGGTATTTCGGAAACTCGTTATTTCTTAGAAGCTTGGCAACCCATCTCAGTGAAAGTGCTTTCCACAGTCTGTGCCTAGGACTACTTGAAGAGGAAACAAACCATAGAGACAAAACTGAGAACTTTTTTATTTTACCAAGTTTCAAAGAGCTACTACAAACCATGTTGGATTTAGAGTTCCAAATTCATCTATCTATATAGGAGAAAACAGAGGGAAACAAAATATAAAAACTGCTACTGTAGACGAAAGCCACAAATTAGAAGAACAAAATTTGGTGAGAAAAGTGGGATTTGTGTACTGATCATTACCACCAAGTATCATCAAGATTCTGTGAAAAAATATTTGCTGGTGTTTCGGAAACTAGTTATTTCTTAGAAGCTTGGCAACCCATCTCAGTGAAAGTGCTTTCCACAGTCAGTGCCTAGGACTACTTGAAGAGGAAACAAACCATAGAGGCAAAACTGAGAACTTTTTTATTTTATCAAGTTTCAAGAGCTACTACAAACCATGTTGGATTTAGAGGTCCAAATTCATCTATCTATATAGGAGAGAACAGAGAGAAACCTAAATATAAAAACTGCTACTGTAGACGAACGGATCAACCTAGAAGCACAAAATTTGGTGAGCCAAGTGGGATTTGTGGACTGATCATTACCACCAAGTATCATCAAGATTGGGTGAAAAAATATTTGCTGGTATTTCGGAAACCCGTAATTTCTTAGAAGCTTGGCAAGCCCTCTCAATGAAAGTGCTTTTCCACAGTCTGTGCCTAGGGCTACTTGAAGACGAAACAAACCATAGAGAGAAAACTGGGAACTCCTTCATTTTGTCAAGTTTCAAAGAGCTACTACAAACGATGTTGGATTTAGAGTTCCAAAATCATCTATCTATATAGGAGAGAACAGAGGGAAAACTAAATATAAAAACTGCTACTGTAGACGAACGCTTCAACCTAGAAGAACAAAATTTGGTGAGCCAAGTGGGATTTGTGTACTGATCATTACCACCAAGTATCATCAAGATTGGGTAAAAAAATATTTGCTGGTATTTCGGAAACTCGTAATTTCTTAGAAGCTTGGCTACCCCTCTCAATGAAAGTGCTTTTCCACAGACTATGCCTAGGGCTACTTGAAGAGGAAACAAACCATAGAGACAAAACTGAGAACTCCTTTATTTTGTCAAGTTTCAAAGAGCTACTACAAACTATGTTGGATTTAGAGTTCCAAATTCATCTATCTATGTAGGAGAGAACAGAGGGAAACCTAAATATAAAAACTGCTACTGTAGACGAACGCTTCAACCTAGAAGAACAAAATTTGGTGAGCCAAGTTGGATTTGTGTGCTGATAATTACCACCAAGTATCATCAAGATTGGGTGAAAAAATATTTGCTGGTATTTCGGAAACTCGTAATGTCTTAGAAGCTTGGCAAACCCTCTCAATGAAAGTGCTTTTGAACAGTCTGTGCCAAAGGCTACTTGAAGAGGAAACAAACCATAGAGACAAAACTGAGAACTCCTTTATTTTTTCAAGTTTCAAAGAGCTACTACAAACCATGTTGGATTTAGAGTTCCAAATTCATCTATCTATATATGGGAGAACAGAGGAAAACCTCACTATAAAAACTGCTACTGTAGACGAATGCATCAACCTAGAAGAACAAAATTTGGTGAGCCAAGTGGGATTTGTGTACTGATCATTAGCAACAAGTATCATCAAGATTGGGTGAAAATATATTTGCTGGTATTTCGGAAACTCATAATTTCTTAGAAGCTTGGCAACCCATCTCAGTGAAAGTGCTTTCCACAGTCTGTGCCTAGGACTACTTGAAGAGGAAACAAACCATAGAGACAAAACTGAGAACTTTTTTATTTTACCAAGTTTCAAAGAGCTACTACAAACCATGTTGGATTTAGAGTTCCAAATTCATCTATCTATATAGGAGAAAACAGAGGGAAACAAAATATAAAAACTGCTACTGTAGACGAAAGCCACAAACTAGAAGAACAAAATTTGGTGAGCCAAGTGGGATTTGTGTACTGATCATTACCACCAAGTATCATCAAGATTCTGTGAAAAAATATTTGCTGCTATTTCGGAAACTCGTTATTTCTTAGAAGATTGGCAACCCATCTCAGTGAAAGTGCTTTCCACAGTCAGTGCCTAGGACTACTTGAAGAGGAAACAAACCATAGAGACAAAACTGAGAACTTTTTTATTTTATCAAGTTTCAAGAGCTACTACAAACCATGTTGGATTTAGAGGTCCAAATTCATCTATCTATATAGGAGAGAACAGAGGGAAACTAAATGTAAAAACTGCTACTGTAGACGAATGCCTCAAACTAGAAGAACAAAATTTGGTGAGCCAATTGGGATTTGTGTACTGATCATTACCACCAAGTATCATCAAGTTTGGGTGAAAAAATATTTGCTGGTATTTCGGAAACTCGTTATTTCTTAGAAGCTTCTCAACTCATCTCAATGAAAGTACATTTCCACAGTCTGTCTAGGGCTACTTGAAGAGGAAACAAACCATAGAGAGAAAACTGAGAACTCCTTCATTTTGTCAAGTTTCAAAGAGCTACTACAAACCATGTTGGATTTAGAGTTCCAAAATCAACTATCTATATAGGAGAGAACAGAGGGAAACCTAAATATAAAAACTGCTACTGTAGACGAACGCTTCAACCTAGAAGAACAAAATTTGGTGAGCCAAGTGGGATTTGTGTACTGATCATTACCACCAAGTATCATCAAGATTGGGTAAAAAATATTTGCTGGTATTTCGGAAACTCGTTATTTCTTAGAAGCTTGGCAACCCCTCTCAATGAAAGTGCTTTTCCACAGTCTGTGCCTAGGGCTACTGGAAGAGGAAACAAACCATAGAGACAAAACTGAGAACTCCTTTATTTTGTCAAGTTTCAAAGAGCTACTATAAACTATGTTGGATTTAGAGTTCCAAATTCATCTATTTATATAGGAGAGAACAGAGGGAAACAAAATATAAAAACTGCTACTGTAGACGAACGCTTCAACCTAGAAGTACAAAATTTGGTGAGCCATGTGGGATTTTTGTACTGATCATTACCATCAAGAATCATCAAGATTGGGTGAAAAAATTTTTGCTGGTATTTCGGAAAATCGGAATTTTGTAGAAGCTTGGCAACCCCTCTCAATGAAAGTGCTTTTCCACAGTCTGTGCATAGGGCTACTTGAAGAGGAAACAAACCATAGAGACAAAACTGAGAACTCCTTTATTTTTTCAAGTTTCAAGAAGATACTACAAACCATGTTGTATTTAGAGTTCCAAATTCAACTATCTATATATGAGAGAACAGAGGGAAAACTAACTATTAAAACTGCTACTGTAGACGAACGCATCAACCTAGAAGAACAAAATTTGGTGAGCCAAGTGGGATTTGTGTACTGATCATTACCACCAATATCATCAAGATTGGGTGAAAAAATATTTGCTGGTATTTCGGAAACTCGTTATTTCTTAGAAGCTTGGCAACCCATCTCAGTGAAAGTGCTTTCCACAGTCTGTGCCTAGGACTACTTGAAGAGGAAACAAACCATAGAGACAAAACTGAGAATTTTTATTTTATCAAGTTTCAAAGAGCTACTACAAACCATGTTGGATTTAGAGTTCCAAATTCATCTATCTATATAGGAGAGAACAGAGGGAAACTAAATATAAAAACTGCTACTGTAGATGAAAGCTTCAAACTAGAAGAACAAAATTTGGTGAGCCAAGTGGGATTTGTGTACTGATCATTACCACCAAGTATCATCAAGTTTGGGTGAAAAAATATTTGCTGGTATTTCGGAAACTCGTTATTTCTTAGAAGCTTCTCAACCCATCTCAATGAAAGTACATTTCCACAGTCTGTGTCTAGGGCTACTGGAAGAGGAAACAAACCATAGAGACAAAACTGAGAACTCCTTTATTTTGTCAAGTTTCAAAGAGCTACTATAAACCATGTTGGATTTAGAGTTCCAAATTCATCTATTTATATAGGAGAGAAGAGGGAAACCTAAATATAAAAACTGCAACTGTAGACGAACGCTTCAACCTAGAAGAACAAAATTTGGTGAGCCAAGTGGGATTTGTGTACTGATCATTACCAACAAGTATCATCAAGATTGGGTGAAAAAATATTTGCTGGTATTTCGGAAACTCGTTATTTCTTAGAAGCTTCTCAACCCATCTCAATGAAAGGACATTTCCACAGTCTGTGCCTAGGGCTACTTGAAGAGGAAACAAACCATAGAGACAAAACTGAGAACTCCTTCATTTTGTCAAGTTTCAAAGAGCTACTAAAAACCATGTTGGATTTAGAGTTAGAAAATCATCTATCTATATAGGAGAGAACAAAGGGAAACCTAAATATAAAAACTGCTACTGTAGACGAACACTTCAACCTAGAAGAACAAAATTTGGTGAGCCAAGTGGGATTTGTGTACTGATCATTACCACCAAGTATCATCAAGATTGGGTGAAAAAATATTTGCTGGTATTTCGGAAACTCGTTATTTCTTAGAAGCTTGGCAACCCAACTCAGTGAAAGTGCTTTCCACAGTCTGTGCCTAGGACTACTTGAAGAGGAAACAAACCATAGAGACAAAACTGAGAATTTTTATTTTATCAAGTTTCAAAGAGCTACTACAAACCATGTTGGATTTAGAGTTCCAAATTCATCTATCTATATAGGAGAGAACAGAGGGAAACTAAATATAAAAACTGCTACTGTAGATGAAAGCTTCAAACTAGAAGAACAAAATTTGGTGAGCCAAGTGGGATTTGTGTACTGATCATTACCACCAAGTATCATCAAGTTTGGGTGAAAAAATATTTGCTGGTATTTCGGAAACTCGTTATTTCTTAGAAGCTTCTCAACCCATCTCAATGAAAGTACATTTCCACAGTCTGTGTCTAGGGCTACTGGAAGAGGAAACAAACCATAGAGACAAAACTGAGAACTCCTTTATTTTGTCACGTTTCAAAGAGCTACTATAAACCATGTTGGATTTAGAGTTCCAAATTCATCTATTTATATAGGAGAGAAGAGGGAAACATAAATATAAAAACTGCTACTGTAGACGAACGCTTCAACCTAGAAGAACAAAATTTGGTGAGCCAAGTGGGATTTGTGTACTGATCATTACCACCAAGTATCATCAAGATTGGGTGAAAAAATATTTGCTGGTATTTCGGAAACTCGTTATTTCTTAGAAGCTTCTCAACCCATCTCAATGAAAGGACATTTCCACAGTCTGTGCCTAGGGCTACTTGAAGAGGAAACAAACCATAGAGACAAAACTGAGAACTCCTTCATTTTGTCAATTTTCAAAGAGCTACTAAAAACCATGTTGGAATTAGAGTTAGAAAATCATCTATCTATATAGGAGAGAAAAAAGGGAAACCTAAATATAAAAACTGCTACTGTAGACTAACGCTTCAACCTAGAAGAACAAAATTTGGTGAGCCAAGTGGGATTTGTGTACTGATCATTACCACCAAGTATCATCAAGATTGGGTGAAAAAATATTTGCTGGTATTTCAGAAACTCGTAATTTCTTAGAAGCTTGGCAACCCCTAAAATGAAAGTGTTTTTCCCCAGACTGTGCCTAGGGCTACTTGAAGAGGAACAAACCATAGAGACAAAACTGAGAACTCCTTTATTTTGTCAAGTTTCAAAGAGCTACTACAAACCATGTTGGATTTAGAGTTCCAAATTCATCTATCTATATAGGAGAGAACAGAGGGAAACCTAAATATAAAAACTGCTACTGTAGACGAACGCTTCAACCTAGAAGAACAAAATTTGGTGAGCCAAGTGGGATTTGTGTGCTGATCATTACCACCAAGTATCATCAAGATTGGGTGAAAAAATATTTGCTGGTATTTCGGAAACTCGTAATGTCTTAGAAGCTTGGCAACCTCTCTCAATGAAAGTGCTTTTCCACAGTCTGTGCCAAGGCTACTTGAAGTGGAAACAAACCATAGAGACAAAACTGAGAACTCCTTTATTTTGTCAAGTTTCAAGGAGCTACTACAAACCATGTTGGATTTAGAGTTCCAAATTCATCTATCTATATTTGAGAGAACAGAGGGAAACCTCACTATAAAAACTGCTACTGTAGACGAAAGCCTCAAACTAGAAGAACAAAATTTGGTGAGCCAATTGGGATTTGTGTACTGATCATTACCACCAAGTATCATCAAGTTTGGGTGAAAAAATATTTGCTGGTATTTCGGAAACTCGTTATTTCTTAGAAGCTCCTCAACTCATCTCAATGAAAGTACATTTCCACAGTCTGTGCCTAGGGCTACTTGAAGAGGAAACAAACCATAGAGAGAAAACTGAGAACTCCTTCATTTTGTCAAGTTTCAAAGAGCTACTACAAACCATGTTGGATTTAGAGTTCCAAATTCATCTATCTATATAGGAGAGAACAGAGGGAAACCTAAATATAAAAACTGCTACTGTAGACGAACGCTTCAACCTAGAAGAACAAAATTTGGTGAGCCAAGTGGGATTTGTGTGTGATCATTACCACCAAGTATCATCAAGATTGGGTGAAAAAATATTTGCTGGTATTTCGGAAACTCATAATGTCTTAGAAGCTTGGCAACCCCTCTCAATGAAAGTGCGTTTCCACAGTCTGTGCTAAAGGCTACTTGAAGAGGAAACAAACCATAGAGACAAAACTGAGAACTCCTTTATTTTTTCAAGTTTCAAGGAGCTACTACAAACCATGTTGGATTTAGAGTTCCAAATTCATCTATCTATATATGAGAGAACAGAGGGAAACCTCACTATAAAAACTGCTACTGTAGACGAATGCATCAACCTAGAATAACAAAATTTGGTGAGCCAAGTGGGATTTGTGTACTGATCATTAGCAACAAGTATCATCAAGATTTAAGTGAAAAAATATTTGCTGGTATTTCGGAAACTCGTTTTTTCTTAGAAGCTTGGCAACCCATCTCAGTGAAAGTGCTTTCCACAGTCTGTGCCTAGGACTACTTGAAGAGGAAACAACCATAGAGACAAAACTGAGAACTTTTTTATTTTACCAAGTTTCAAAGAGCTACTACAAACCATGTTGGATTTAGAGTTCCAAATTCATCTATCTATATAGGAGAAAACAGAGGGAAACAAAATATAAACACTGCTACTGTAGACGAAAGCCTCAAACTAGAAGAACAAAATTTGGTGAGCCAAGTGGGATTTGTGTACTGATCATTACCACCAAGTATCATCAAGATTCTGTGAAAAAATATTTGCTGGTATTTCGGAAACTCGTTATTTCTTAGAAGCTTGGCAACCCATCTCAGTGAAAGTGCTTTCCACAGTCTGTGCCTAGGACTACTTGAAGAGGAAACAAACAAAGAGACAAAACTGAGAACTTTTTTATTTTATCAAGTTTCAAAGAGCTACTACAAACCATGTTGGATTTAGAGGTCCAAATTCATCTATCTATATAGGAGAGAACAGAGGGAAACTAAATATAAAAACTGCTACTGTAGACGAAAGCCTCAAACTAGAAGAACAAAATTTGGTGAGCCAATTGGGATTTGTGTACTGATCATTACCACCAAGTATCATCAAGTTTGGGTGAAAAAATATTTGCTGGTATTTCGGAAACTCGTTATTTCTTAGAAGCTTCTCAACTCATCTCAATGAAAGTACATTTCCACAGTCTGTGCCTAGGGCTATTTGAAGAGGAAACAAACCATAGGGAGAAAACTGAGAACTCCTTCATTTTGTCAAGTTTCAAAGAGCTACTACAAACCATGTTGGATTTAGAGTTCCAAAATCAATTATCTATATAGGAGAGAACAGAGGGAAACCTAAATATAAAAACTGCTACTGTAGACGAACCCTTCAAACTAGAAGAACAAAATTTGGTGAGCCAAGTGGGATTTGTGTACTGATCATTACCAACAAGTATCATCATGATTGGGTAAAAAATATTTGCTGGTATTTCGGAAACTCTTTATTTCTTAGAAGCTTGGCAACCCCTCTCAATGAAAGTGCTTTTCCAAAGTCTGTGCCTAGGGCTACTGGAAGAGGAAACAAACCATAGAGACAAAACTGAGAACTCCTTTATTTTGTCAAGTTTCAAAGAGCTACTATAAACTATGTTGGATTTAGAGTTCCAAATTCATCTATTTATATAGGAGAGAACAGAGGGAAACAAAATATAAAAACAGCTACTGTAGACGAACGCTTCAACCTAGAAGTACAAAATTTGGTGAGCCAAGTGGGATTTGTGTACTGATCATTACCATCAAGAATCATCAAGATTGGGTGAAAAAATTTTTGCTGGTATTTCGAAAAATCGGAATTTCGTAGAAGCTTGGCAACCCCTCTCAATGAAAGTGCTTTTCCACAGTCTGTGCATAGGGCTACTTGAATAGGAAACAAACCACAGAGACAAAACTGAGAACTCCTTTATTTTTTCAAGTTTCAAGGAGATTCTACAAACCATGTTGTATTTAGAGTTCCAAATTCAACTATCTATATATGAGAGAACAGAGGGAAACCTAACTATAAAAACTGCTACTGTTGACGAACGCATCAACGTAGAAGAACAAAATTTGGTCAGCCAAGTGGGATTTGTGTACTGATAATTACCACGAAGTATAATCAAGATTGGGTGAAAAAATATTTGCTGGTATTTCGGAAACTCGTTATTTCTTAGAAGCTTGGCTACCCATCTCAGTGAAAGTGCTTTCCACAGTCTGTGTCTAGGACTACTTGAAGAGGAAACAAACCATAGAGACAAAACTGAGAATTTTTATTTTATCAACTTTCAAAGAGCTGCTACAAACCATGTTGGATTTAGAGTTCCAAATTCCTCTATCTATATAGGAGAGAACAGAGGGAAACTAAATATAAAAACTGCTACTGTAGATGAAAGCTTCAAACTAGAAGAACAAAATTTGGTGAGCCAAGTGGGATTTGTGTACTGATCATTACCACCAAGTATCATCAAGTTTGGGTGAAAAAATATTTGCTGGTATTTCGGAAACTCGTTATTTCTTAGAAGCTTCTCAACCCATCTCAATGAAAGTACATTTCCACAGTCTGTGTCTAGGGCTACTGGAAGAGGAAACAAACCATAGAGACAAAACTGAGAACTCCTTTATTTTGTCACGTTTCAAAGAGCTACTATAAACCATGTTGGATTTAGAGTTCCAAATTCATCTATTTATATAGGAGAGAAGAGGGAAACATAAATATAAAAACTGCTACTGTAGACGAACGCTTCAACCTAGAAGAACAAAATTTGGTGAGCCAAGTGGGATTTGTGTCCTGATCATTTCCACCAAGTATCACCAAGATTGGGTGAAAAAATATTTGCTGCTATTTCGGAAACTCGTTATTTCTTAGAAGCTTCTCAACCCATCTCAATGAAAGTACATTTCCACAGTCTGTGCCTAGGGCTACTTGAAGAGGAAACAAACCATAGAGACAAAACTGAGAACTCCTTCATTTTGTCAAGTTTCAAAGAGCTACTACAAACCATGTTGGATTTAGAGTTCCAAAATCATCTATCTATATATGAGAGAACAGAGGGAAACCTAAATATTTATACTGCTACTGTAGACGAACGCTTCAACCTAGAAGAACAAAATTTGGTGAGCCAAGTGGGATTTGTGTACTGATCATTACCACCAAGTATCATCAAGATTGGGTGAAAAAATATTTGCTGGTATTTCGGAAACTCGTAATTTCTTAGAAGATTGGCAACCCCTCTCAATGAAAGTGCTTTTCCACAGTCAGTACCTAGGGCTACTGGAAGAGGAAACAAACCATAGAGACAAAACTGAGAACTCTTTATTTTTTCAAGTTTCAAAGACCTACTATAAACCATGTTGGATTTAGAGTTCCAAATTCATCTATTTATATAGGAGAGAACAGAGGGAAACCTAAATATAAAAACTGCTACTGTAGACGAACGCTTCAACCTAGAAGTACAAAATTTGGTGAGCCAAGTGGGATTTGTGTCCTGATCATTACCACCAAGTATCATCAAGTTTGGGTGAAAAAATATTTGCTGGTATTTCGGAAACTCGTTATTTCTTAGAAGCTTCTCAACCCATCTCAATGAAAGTACACTTCCACAGTCTGTGCCTAGGGCTACTTGAAGAGGAAACAAACCATAGAGACAAAACTGGGAACTCCTTCATTTTGTCAAGTTTCAAAGAGCTACTACAAACCATGTTGGATTTAGAGTTCCAAATTCATCTATCAATATAGGAGAGAACAGAGGGAAACCTAAATATAAAAACTGCTACTGTAGACGTACGCTTCAACCTAGAAGAACAAAATTTGGTGAGCCAAGTGGGATTTGTGTACTGATCATTACCACCAAGTATCATTAAGATTGGGTGAAAAAATATTTGCTGGTATTTCGGAAACTCGTAATTTCTTAGAAGCATGGCAACGCCTCTCAATGAAAGTGCTTTTCCACAGTCTGTGCCTAAGGCTACTCGAAGAGGAAACAAACCATAGAGACAAAACTGAGAACTTTTTTTATTTTTTCAAGTTTCAAGGAGCTACTACAAACCATGTTGGATTTTGAGTTCCAAATTCATCTATCTATATAGGAGAGAACAGAGGGAAACTAAATATAAAAACTGCTACTGTAGACGAAAGCCTCAAACTAGAAGAACAAAATTTGGTGAGCCAAGTGGGATTTGTGTACTGACCATTACCATCAAGTATCATCAAGATTGGGTGAAAAAATTTTTGCTGGTATTTCGGAAAATCGGAATTTCTTAGAAGCTTGGCAACCCCTCTCAATGAAAGTGCTTTTCCACAGTCTGTGCATAGGGCTACTTGAAGAGGAAACAAACCATAGAGACAAAACTGAGAACTCCTTTATTTTTTCAAGTTTCAAGGAGATACTACAAACCATGTTGTACTTAGAGTTCCAAATTCAACTATCTATATATGAGAGAACAGAGGGAAACCTAACTATAAAACTGCTACTGTAGACGAACGCATCAACCTTGAAGAACAAAATTTGGTGAGCCAAGTGGGATTTGTGTACTGATCATTACCACCAAGTATCAACAAGATTGGGTGAAAAAATATTTGCTGGTATTTCGGAAACTCGTTATTTCTTAGAAGCTTGGCAACACATCTCAGTGAAAGTGCTTTCCACAGTCTGTGCCTAGGACTACTTGAAGAGGAAACAAACCATAGAGACAAAAGTGAGAATTTTTATTTTATCAAGGTTCAAAGAGCTACTACAAACCATGTTGGATTTAGAGTTCCAAATTTATCTATCTATATAGGAGAGAACAGAGGGAAACTAAAAATAAAAACTGCTACTGTATATGAAAGCTTCAAACTAGAAGAACAAAATTTGGTGAGCCAAGTGGGATTTGTGTACTGATCATTACCACCAAGTATCATCAAGTTTGGGTGAAAAAATATTTGCTGGTATTTCGGAAACTCGTTATTTCTTAGAAGCTTCTCAACCCATCTCAATGAATGTACATTTCCACAGTCTGTGCCTAGGGCTACTGGAAGAGGAAACAAACCATAGAGACAAAACTGAGAACTCCTTTATTTTGTCAAGTTTCAAAGAGCTACTATAAACCATGTTGGATTTAGAGTTCCAAATTCATCTATTTATAAAGGAGAGAACAGAGGGAAACCTAAATATAAAAACTGCTACTGTAGACGAACGTTTCAACCTAGAAGTACAAAATTTGGTGAGCCAAGTAGGATTTGTGTACTGATCATTACCACCAAGTATCATCAAGAATGGGTGAAAAAATATTTGGTGGTATTTCGGAAAATCGTAATTTCTTAGAAGCTTGGCATCCCTTAAAATGAAAGTGCTTTTCCACAGTCTGTGCCTAGGGCTACTTGAAGAGGAAACAAACCATAGAGACAAAGCTGAGAACTCCTTTATTTTTTCAAGTTTCAAGGAGCTACTACAAACCATGTTGGATTTAGTGTTCCAAATTCATCTATCTATATATGAGAGAACAGAGGGAAACCTAACTATAAAAACTGCTACTGTAGACGAACGGATCAACCTAGAAGCACAAAATTTGGTGAGCCAAGTGGGATTTGTGTACTGATCATTACCACCAAGTATCATCAAGATTGGGTGAAAAAATATTTGCTGGTATTTCGGAAACTCGTAATTTCTTAGAAGCTTGGCAACCCCTCTCAATGAAAGTGCTTTTCCACAGTCTGTGCCTACGGCTACTTGAAGAGGAAACAAACCATAGAGACAAAACTGAGAACTCCTTTATTTTATCGAGTTTCAAAGAGCTACTACAAACCATGTTGGATTTAGAGTTCCAAATTCATCTATCTATATAGGAGAGAAGAGAGGGAAACCTAAATATAAAAACTGCTACTGTAGACGAAAGCTTCTAACTAGAAGTACAAAATTTGGTGAGCCAAGTGGGATTTGTGTACTGATCATTACCACCAAGTATCATCAAGTTTGGGTGA
This sequence comes from Callospermophilus lateralis, assembly GCF_048772815.1. Lineage (NCBI taxonomy): Eukaryota > Metazoa > Chordata > Mammalia > Rodentia > Sciuridae > Callospermophilus > Callospermophilus lateralis. The sequence continues at coordinate 45,805 of NW_027514723.1, read as the reverse complement.
AAAAATATTTGCTGGTATTTTGGAAACTCGTTATTTCTTAGAAGCTTCTCAACCCATCTCAGTGAAAGTGCTTTCCACAGTCTGTGCCTAGGACTACTTGAAGAGGAAACAAACCATAGAGACAAAACTGAGAACTTTTTTATTTTACCAAGTTTCAAAGAGCTACTACAAACCATGTTGGATTTAGAGTTCCAAATTCATCTATCTATATAGGAGAAAACAGAGGGAAACAAAATATAAAAACTGCTACTGTAGACGAAAGCCTCAAACTAGAAGAACAAAATTTGGTGAACCAAGTGGGATTTGTGTACTGATCATTACCACCAAGTATCATCAAGATTCTGTGAAAAAATATTTGCTGGTATTTCGGAAACTCGTTATTTCTTAGAAGCTTGGCAACCCCTCTCAATGAAAGTGCTTTTCCACAGTCTGTGCCTAGGGCTACTGGAAGAGGAAACAAACCATAGAGACAAAACTCAGAACTCCTTTATTTTGTCAAGTTTCAAAGAGCTACTATAAACTATGTTGGATTTAGTGTTCCAAATTCATCTATTTATATAGGAGAGAACAGAGGGAAACAAAATATAAAAAATGCTACTGTAGACGAACGCTTCAACCTAGAAGTACAAAATTTGGTGAGCCAAGTGGGACTTGTGTACTGATCATTACCATCAAGAATCATCAAGATTGGGTGAAAAAATTTTTGCTGCTATTTCGGAAAATCGGAATTTCGTAGAAGCTTGGCAACCCCTCTCAATGAAAGTGCTTTTCCACAGTCTATGCATAGGGCTACTTGAAGAGGAAAAAAACCATAGAGACAAAACTGAGAACTCCTTTATTTTTTCAAGTTTCAAGGAGATACTACAAACCATGTTGTATTTAGAGTTCCAAATTCAACGATCTATATATGAGAGAACAGATGGAAACCTAACTATAAAAACTGCTACTGTAGACGAACGCATCAACCTAGAAGAACAAAATTTGGTGAGCCAAGTGGGATTTTTGTACTGATCATTACCACCAAGTATCATCAAGATTGGGTGAAAAAATATTTGCTGGTATTTCAGAAACTCGTTATTTCTTAGAAGCTTGGCAACCCATCTCAGTGAAAGTGCTTTCCACAGTCTGTGCCTAGGAATACCTGAAGAGGAAACAAACCATAGAGACAAAACTGAGAATTTTTATTTTATCAAGTTTCAAAGAGCTACTACAAACCATGTTGGATTTAGAGTTCCAAATTCATCTATCTATATAGGAGAGAACAGAGGGAAACTAAATATAAAAACTGCTACTGTAGATGAAAGCTTCAAACTAGAAGAACAAAATTTGGTGAGCCAAGTGGGATTTGTGTACTGATCATTACCACCAAGTATCATCAAGTTTGGGTGAAAAAATATTTGCTGGTATTTCGAAAACTCGTTATTTCTTAGAAGCTTCTCAACCCATCTCAATGAAAGTACATTTCCACAGTCTGTGTCTAGGGCTACTTGAAGAGGAAACAAACCATAGAGACAAAACTGAGAACTCCACATTTTGTCAAGTTTCAAAGAGCTACTACAAACCATGTTGGATTTAGAGTTCCAAAATCATCTATCTATATAGGAGAGAACAGAGGGAAACCTAAATATAAATACTGCTACTGTAGACGAACGCTTCAACCTAGAAGAACAAAATTTGGTGAGCCATGTGGGATTTGTGTACTAATCATTACCACCAAGTATCATCAAGATTGGGTTAAAAAATATTTGCTTGTATTTTGGAAACTCGTAATTTCTTAGAAGATTGGCAACCCCTCTCAATGAAAGTGCTTTTCCACAGTCAGTACCTAGGGCTACTGGAAGAGGAAACAAACCATAGAGACAAAACTGAGAACTTTTTATTTTTTCAAGTTTCAAAGACCTACTATAAACCATGTTGGATTTAGAGTTCCAAATTCATCTATTTATATAGGAGAGAACAGAGGGAAACCTAAATATAAAAACTGCTACTGTAGACGAACGCTTCAACCTAGAAGTACAAAATTTGGTGAGCCAAGTGGGATTTGTGTTCTGATCATTACCACCAAGTATCATCAAGATTGGGTGAAAAAATATTTGCTGGTATTTCGGAAAATCGTAATTTCTTAGAAGCTAGGCAACCCCTCTCAATGAAAGTGCTTTTCCACAGTCTGTGCCTAGGGCTACTTGAAGAGGAAACAAACCATAGAGACAAAACTGAGAACTCCTTTATTTTTTCATGTTTCAAGGAGCTACTACAAACCATGTTGGATTTAGAGTTCCAAATTCATCTATCTATATATGAGAGAACAGAGGGAAACCTAACTATAAAAACTGCTACTGTAGAAGAACGGATCAACCTAGAAGCACAAAATTTGGTGAGCCAAGTGGAATTTGTGTACTGATCATTACCACCAAGTATCATCAAGATTGGGTGAAAAAATATTTGCTGGTATTTCGGAAACTCGTAATTTCTTAGAAGCTTGGCAACCCCTCTCAATGAAAGTGCTTTTCCACAGTCTGTGCCTACGGCTACTTGAAGAGGAAACAAAGCATAGAGACAAAACTGAGAACTCCTTCATTTTGTCAAGTTTCAAAGAGCTACTACAAACCATGTTGGATTTAGAGTTCCAAATTCATCTATCTATATAGGAGAGAACAGAGGGAAACAAAATATAAAAACTGCTACTGTAGACGAACGCTTCAACCTAGAAGAACAAAATTGGGTGAGCCAAGTGGGATTTGTGTCCTGATCATTACCACCAAGTATCATCAAGTTTGGGTGAAAAAATATTTGCTGGTATTTCGGAAACTCGTTATTTCTTAGAAGCTTCTCAACCCATATCAATGAAAATATATTTCCACAGTCTGTGCCTGGGGCTACTTGAAGAGGAAACAAACCATAGAGACAAATCTGAGAACTCCTTCATCTTGTCAAATTTCAAAGAGCTACTACAAACCATGTTGGATTTAGAGTTCCAAAATCATCTATCTATATAGGAGAGAACAGAGGGAAACCTATATATAAAAACTGCTACTGTAGACGAACGCTTCTACCTAGAAGAACAAAATTTGGTGAGCCAAGTGGGATTTGTGTACTGATCATTAGCAACAAGTGTCATCAAGATTGGGTGAAAAAATATTTGCTGGTATTTCGGAAACTCCTTATTTCTTAGAAGCTTGGCAACCCCTCTCAATGAAAGTGCTTTTCCACAGTGTGTGCCTAGGGCTAATAAGAAGGAAACAATCCATAGAGACAAAACTGAGAAATCCTTTATTTTTTCAAGTTTCAAAGAGCTACTACAAACCATGTTGGATTTAGAGTTCCAAATTCATCTATCTATATATGAGAGAACAGTGAAACCTAAATATATAAACGGCTACTGTAGACAAACGCTTCAACCTAGAAGAACAAAATTTGGTGAGCCAAGTGGGATCTGTGTACTGATCATTACCTCCAAGTATCATCAAGATTGGGTGAAAAAATATTTGCTGGTATATCGGAAACTCTTTATTTCTTAGAAGCTTTGCAACACCTCAATGAAAGTAGTTTTCAACAGTCTGTGCCTAGGGCTACTTGAAGAGGAAACAAACCATAGAGACAAAACTCAGAACTCCTTTATTTTGTCAAGTTTCGAAGAGCTACTACAAACCATGTTGGATTTAGAGTTCCAAATTCATCTATCTATATATGAGAGAACAGAGTGAAACCTAAATATAAAAACTGCTACTGTAGACGAACGCTTCAACCTAGAAGAACAAAATGTGGTGAGCCAAGTGGGATCTGTGTACTGATCATTACCACCAAGTATCATCAAGATTGGGATAAAAAATATTTGCTGGTATTTCGGAAACTCGTTATTTCTTAGAGGCTTGGCAACCCCTCTCAATGAAAGTGCTTTTCCACAGTCTGTGCCTAGGGCGACTTGAAGAGGAAACAAATCATAGAGACAAAACTCAGAACTCCTTTATTTTGTCAAGTTTCAAAGAGCTACTACAAACTATGTTGGATTTAGAGTTCCAAATTCATCTATCTATATATGAGAGAACAGAGTGAAACCTAAATATAAAAACTGCTACTGTAGACGAACGCTTCAACCTAGAAGAACAAATTTGGTGAGCCAAGTGGGATCTGTGTACTGATCATTACCACCAAGTATCATCAAGATTGGGTGAAAAAATATTTTCTGGTATTTCGGAAACTCGTTATTTCTTAGAAGCTTGGCAACCACTCTCAATGAAAGTTCTTTTCCACAGTCTGTGCCTAGGGCTACTTGAAGAGGAAACAAAGCATAGAGACAAAACTCAGAACTCCTTTATTTTGTCACGTTTCAAAGTGCTACTACAATCCATGTTGGATTTAGTGTTCCAAATTCATCTATCTATATAGGAGAGAACAGAGAGAAACCTAAATATAAAAACTGCTACTGCAGACGAACGCTTCAACCTAGAAGAACAAAATTTGGTGAGCCAACTGGGATTTGTGAACTGATCATTACCACCAAGTATCATCAAGATTGGGTGAAAAAATATTTGCTGGTATTTCGGAAACTCGTAATTTCTTAGAAGATTGGCAACCCCGCTCAGTGAAAGTGCTTTTCCACAGTCTGTGCCTAGGGCTACTTGAAGAGGAAACAAACCATAGAGACAAAACTGAGAACTCCTTTATTTTGTCAAGTTTCAAAGAGCTACTACAAACCATGTTGGATTTAGAGTTCCAAATTCATATATCTATATAGGAGAGAACAGAGTGAAACCTAAATATAAAAACTGCTACTGTAGACGAGCGCTTCAACCTAGAAGAACAAAATTTGGTGAGCCAAGTTGGATTTGTGTACTGATCATTAGCAACAAGTATCATCAAGATTGGGTGAAAAAATATTTGCTGGTATTTTGGAAACTCGTAATTTCTTAGAAGCTTGGCAACCCCTCTCAATGAAAGTGCTTTTCACAGTCGTGCCTAGGGCTACTTGAAGAGAAAACAAACCATAGAGACAAACTGAGAACTCCTTTATTTTGTCAATTTCAAAGAGCTACTACAAATCATGTTGGATTTACAGTTCCAAATTCATCTATCTATATATGAGAGAACAGAGTAAAACCTAAATATAAAAACTGCTACTGTAGACGAACGCTTCAACCTAGAAGAACAAAATTTGGTGAGCCAAGTGGGATTTGTGTACTGATCATTACCACCAAGTATCATCAAGATTGGGTGAAAAAATATTTGCTGGTATTATGGAAACTCGTTATTTCTTAGAAGCTTGGCAACCCATCTCAATGAAAGTGCTTCCACAGTCTGTGCCTAGGGCTACTTGAAGAGGAAACAAACCATAGAGACAAAACTGAGAACTCCATTATTTTGTCAAGTTTCAAAGAGCTACTACAATCCATGTTAGATTTAGAGTTCCAAATTCATCTATCTATATAGGAGAGAACAGAGAGAAACCTAAATAAAAAACTGCTATTGTAGACGAACGCTTCAACCTAGAAGAACAAATTTTGGTGATCCAAGTGGGATTTGTGTACTGATCATTACCACCAAGTATCATCAAGATTGGGTGAAAAAATATTTGCTGGTATTTCGGAAACTTGTAATTTCTTAGAATCTTGTCAAACTCTCTCAATGAAAGTGCTTTTCCACAGTCTGTGCCTAGGGCTACTTGAAGAGGAAACAAACCATAGAGACAAAACTGAGAACTCCTTTATTTTGTCAAGTTTCAAAGAGCTACTACAAACCATGTTGGATTTAGAGTTACAAATTCATATATCTATATAGGAGAGAACAGAGGGAAACCTAAATATAAAAACTTCTACTGTAGGCGAACGCTTCAACCTAGAAGAACACAATTTGGTGAGCCAAGTGGGATTTGTGTGCTGACTATTAGCAACCAGTATCATCAAGATTGGGTGAAAAAATATTTGCTGGTACTTCGGAAACTCGTTATTTCTTAGAAGCTTGGCAACACGTCTCAATGAAAGTGCTTCTCCAGAGTCTGCACCTAGGGCTACTAGAAGAGGAAACAAACCGTAGAGACAAAACTCAGAACTCCTTTATTTTGTCACGTTTCAAAGAGCTACTACAATCCATGTTGGATTTAGAGTTCCAAATTCATCTATCTATATAGGAGAGAACAGAGAGAAACCTAAATATAAAAACTGCTACTGTAGACGAACGCTTCAACCTAGAAGAACAAAATTTGGTGAGCCAAGTGGGATCTGTGTACTGATCATTACCACCAAGTATCATCAAGATTGGGTGAAAAAATATTTGCTGGTATTTCGGAAACTCGTTATTTCTTAGAAGCTTGGCAACCCCTCTCAATGAAATTGCTTTTCCACAGTCTGTGCCGAGGACTACTTGAAGAGGAAACAAAGCATAGAGACAAAACTGAGAACTCCTTTATTTTGTCAAGTTTCAAAGAGCTACTACAATCCATGTTGGATTTAGAGTTCCAAATTCTTATATCTATATAGGAGAGAACAGAGGGAAACCTAAATATAAAATCTTCTACTGTAGGCGAACGCTTCAACCTAGAAGAACACAATTTGGTGAGCCAAGTGGGGATTGTGTACTCATCATTAGCAACCAGTATCATCAAGATTGGGTGAAAAAATATTTGCTGGTTCTTGGGGAAATCGTTATTTCTTAGAAGCTTGGCAACCCCTCTCAATGAAAGTGCTTTTCCACAGTCTGTGCCTAGGGCTACTTGAAGAGGAAACAAACCATAGAGACAAAACTCAGAACTCTTTATTTTGTCGAGTTTCAAAGAGCTACTACAAACCATGTTGGATTTAGAGTTCCAAATTCATCTATCTATATATGAGAGAACAGAGTGAAACCTAAATATAAAAACTGCTACTATAGACGAACGCTTCAACCTAGAAGAACAAAATTTGGTGAGCCAAGTGGGATCTGTGTACTGATCATTAGCAACCAGTATCATCAAGATTGGGTGAAAAAATATTTGCTGGTACTTCGGAAACTCGTTATTTCTTAGAAGCTTGGCAACCCCTCTCAATGAAAGTGCTTTTCCAGAGTCTGCGCCTAGGGCTACTTGAAGAGGAAAAAATCCATAGAGACAAAACTCAGAATTCCTTTATTTTGTCAAGTTTCAAAGAGCTACTACAAACCAAATTGGATTTAGAGTTCCAAATTCATCTATCTATATATGAGAGAACAGAGTGAAACCTAAATATAAAAACGGCTACTGTAGACGAATGCTTCAACCTAGAAGAACAAAATTTGGTGAGCCAAGTGGGATTTGTGTACTGATCATTAGCAACCAGTATCATCAAGATTGGGTGAAAAAATATTTGCTGATATTTCGGAAACTCGTTATTTCTTAGAAGCTTGGCAACCCCTTCAATGAAAGAGCTTTTCCACAGTCTGTGCCTAGGGCTAATTGAAGAGGAAAGAAACCATAGAGACAAAAATCAGAACTCTTTATTTTGTCAAGTTTCAAAGAGCTACTACAAACCATGTTGGATTTAGTGTTCCAAATTCATCTATCTATATATGAGAGAACAGAGTGAAACCTAAATATAAAAACTGATACTGTAGACGAACGCTTCAACCTAGAAGAACAAAATTTGGTGAGCCAAGTGGGATCTGTGTCCTGATCATTACCACCAAGTATCATCAAGATTGGGTGAAAAAATATTTGCTGGTATTTCGGAAACTCCTTATTTCTTAGAAGCTTGGCAACCCCTCTCAATGAAAGTGCTTTTCCACAGTGTGTGCCTAGTGCTAATTGAAGAGGAAACAATCCATAGAGACAAAACTGAGAACTCCTTTATTTTGTCAAGTTTCAAAGAGCTACTACAAACCATGTTGGATTTAGAGTTCCAAATTCATATATCTATATAGGAGAGAACAGAGGGAAACCTAAAGATAAAAACTGCTACTGTAGACGAACGCTTCCACCTAGACGAACAATATTTGGTGAGCCAAGTGGGATTTGTGTACTGATCATTACCACCAAGTATCATCAAGATTGGGTGAAAAAATATTTGCTGGTATTTCGGAAACTTGTAATTTTTTAGAAGCTTGCCAAACTCTCTCAATGAAAGTGCTTTTCCACAGTCTGAGCCTAGGGCTACTTGAAGAGGAAACAAACCATAGAGACAAAACTGAGAACTCCTTTATTTTGTCAAGTTTCAAAGAGCTACTACAAACCATGTTGGATTTAGAGTTACAAATTCATATATCTATATAGGAGAGAACAGAGAGAAACCTAAATATAAAAACTTCTACTGTAGGCGAACGCTTCAACCTAGAAGAACACAATTTGGTGAGCCAAGTGGGATTTGTGTACTGATCATTAGCAACCAGTATCATCAAGATTGGGTGAAAAAATATTTGCTGGTACTTCGGAAAATCGTTATTTCTTAGAAGATTGGCAACCCCTCTCAATGACAGTGCTTTTCCAGAGTCTGTGCCTAGGGCTACTTGAAGAGGAAACAAACCATAGATACAAAACTCAGAACTCCTTTATTTTGTCAAGTTTCAAAGAGCTACTACAATCCATGTTGGATTTAGAGTTCCAAATTCATCTATCTATATAGGAGAGAACAGAGAGAAACCTAAATATAAAAACTGCTACTGTAGACGAACGCTTCAACCTAGAAGAACAAAATTTGGTGAGCCAAGTGGGATCTGTGTACTGATCATTACCACCAAGTATCATCAAGATTGGGTGAAAAAATATTGCTGGTATTTCAGAAACTCGTTATTTCTTAGAAGCTTGGCAACCCCTCTCAATGAAAGTGCTTTTCCACAGTCTGTGCCTAGGGCTACTTGAAGAGGAAACAAACCATAGAGACAAAACTGAGAACTCCTTTATTTTGTCAAGTTTCAAAGAGCTACTACAATCCATGTTGGATTTAGAGTTCCAAATTCATCTATCTATATAGGAGAGAACAGAGAGAAACCTAAATATAAAAACTGCTACTGTAGACGAACGCTTCAACCTACAAGAACAAAATTTGGTGATCCAAGTGGGATCTGTGTACTGATCATTACCACCAAGTATCATCAAGTTTGGGTGAAAAAATATTTGCTGGTATTTCGGAAACTTGTAAATTCTTAGAAGCTTGGCAAACTCTCTCAATGAAAGTGCTTTTCCACAGTCTGTGCCTAGGGCTACTTGAAGAGGAAACAAACCATAGAGACAAAACAGAGAACTCCTTTATTTTGTCAAGTTTCAAAGAGCTACTACAAACAATGTTGGATTTAGAGTTACAAATTCATATATCTATATAGGAGAGAACAGAGGGAAACCTAAATATAAAAACTTCTACTGTAGGCGAACGCTTCAACCTAGAAGAACACAATTTGGTGAGCCTAGTGGGATTTGTGTACTGATCATTAGCAACCAGTATCATCAAGATTGGAAGAAAAAATATTTGCTGGTACTTCGGAAACTCGTTATTTCTTAGAAGCTTGGCAACCCCTCTCAATGAAAGTGCTTTTCCAGAGTCTGCGCCTAGGGCTACTTGAAGAGGAAACAAACCATAGAGAAAAAAAACTCAGAACTCCTTTATTTTGTCAAGTTTCAAAGAGCTACTACAAACCATGTTGGATTTAGAGTTCCAAATTCATCTATCAATATATGAGAGAACAGAGTGAAACCTAAATATAAAAACGACTACTGTAGACGAACGCTTCAACCTAGAAGAACAAAATTTGGTGAGCGAAGTGGGATCTGTGTACTGATCATTACCACCAAGTATCATCAAGTTTGGGTCAAAAAATATTTGCTGGTATTTCAGAAACTCGTTATTTCTTAGAAGCTTGGCAACGCCTCTCAATGAAAGTGCTTTTCCACAGTCTATGCCTAGGGCTACTTGAAGAGGAAACAAACCATAGAGACAAAACTCAGAACTCCTTTATTTTGTCAAGTTTCAAAGAGCTACTACAAACCATGTTGGATTTAGAGTTCCAAATTCATCTATCTATATAGGAGAGAACAGAGAGATACCTAAATATTAAAACTGCTACTGTAGACGAACGCTTCAACCTAGAAGAACAAAATTTGGTGAGCCAAGTGGGATCTGTGTACTGATCATTGCCACCAAGTATCATCAAGATTGGGTGAAAAAATATTTGCTGGTACTTCGGAAACTCGTTATTTCTTAGAAGCTGGGCAACCCCTCTCAATGAAAGTGCTTTTCCACAGTCTGCGCCTAGGGCTACTTGAAGAGGAAACAAACCATAGAGACAAAACTCAGAACTCCTTTATTTTGTCAAGTTTCAAAGAGCTACTACAAACCATGTTGGATTTAGAGTTCCAAATTCATCTATCTATATATGAGAGAACAGAGTGAAACCTAAATATAAAAACTGCTACTGTAGACGAACGCTTCAGCCTAGAAGAACAAAATTTGGTGAGCCAAGTGGGATCTGTGTACTGATCATTACCACCAAGTATCATCAAGATTGGGTGAAAAAATAGTTGCTGGTATTTCGGAAACTCGTTATTTCTTAGAAGCTTGGCAACCAGTCTCAATGAAAGTGCTTTTCCACAGTCTGTGCCTAGGGCTACTTGAAGAGGAAACAAACCATAGAGACAAAACTGAGAACTCCTTTATTTTGTCAAGTTTCAAAGAGCTACTACAATCCATGTTGGATTTAGAGTTCCAAATTCATCTATCTATATAGGAGAGAACAGAGAGAAACCGAAATATAAAAACTGCTACTGTAGACGAACGCTTCATCCTAGAAGAACAAAATTTGGTGATCCAAGTGGGATCTGTGTACTGATCATTACCACCAAGTATCATCAAGATTGGGTGAAAAAATATTTGCTGGTATTTCGGAAACTTGTAAATTCTTAGAAGCTTGGCAAACTCTCTCAATGAAAGTGCTTTTCCACAGTCTGTGCCTAGGGCTACTTGAAGAGGAAACAAACCATAGAGACAAAACAGAGAACTCCTTTATTTTGTCAAGTTTCAAAGAGCTACTACAAACCATGTTGGATTTAGAGTTACAAATTCATATATCTATATAGGAGAGAACAGAGGGAAACCTAAATATAAAAACTTCTACTGTAGGCGAACGCTTCAACCTAGAAGAACACAATTTGGTGAGCCTAGTGGGATTTGTGTACTGATCATTAGCAACCAGTATCATCAAGATTGGAAGAAAAAATATTTGCTGGTACTTCGGAAACTCGTTATTTCTTAGAAGCTTGGCAACCCCTCTCAATGAAAGTGCTTTTCCAGAGTCTGCGCCTAGGGCTACTTGAAGAGGAAACAAACCATAGAGAAAAAAAACTCAGAACTCCTTTATTTTGTCAAGTTTCAAAGAGCTACTACAAACCATGTTGGATTTAGAGTTCCAAATTCATCTATCTATATAGGAGAGAACAGAGTGAAACCTAAATATAAAAACGACTACTGTAGACGAACGCTTCAACCTAGAAGAACAAAATTTGGTGAGCGAAGTGGGATCTGTGTACTGATCATTACCACCAAGTATCATCAAGTTTGGGTCAAAAAATATTTGCTGGTATTTCAGAAACTCGTTATTTCTTAGAAGCTTGGCAACGCCTCTCAATGAAAGTGCTTTTCCACAGTCTATGCCTAGGGCTACTTGAAGAGGAAACAAACCATAGAGACAAAACTCAGAACTCCTTTATTTTGTCAAGTTTCAAAGAGCTACTACAAACCATGTTGGATTTAGAGTTCCAAATTCATCTATCTATATAGGAGAGAACAGAGAGATACCTAAATATTAAAACTGCTACTGTAGACGAACGCTTCAACCTAGAAGAACAAAATTTGGTGAGCCAAGTGGGATCTGTGTACTGATCATTGCCACCAAGTATCATCAAGATTGGGTGAAAAAATATTTGCTGGTACTTCGGAAACTCGTTATTTCTTAGAAGCTGGGCAACCCCTCTCAATGAAAGTGCTTTTCCACAGTCTGCGCCTAGGGCTACTTGAAGAGGAAACAAACCATAGAGACAAAACTCAGAACTCCTTTATTTTGTCAAGTTTCAAAGAGCTACTACAAACCATGTTGGATTTAGAGTTCCAAATTCATCTATCTATATATGAGAGAACAGAGTGAAACCTAAATATAAAAACTGCTACTGTAGACGAACGCTTCAGCCTAGAAGAACAAAATTTGGTGAGCCAAGTGGGATCTGTGTACTGATCATTACCACCAAGTATCATCAAGATTGGGTGAAAAAATAGTTGCTGGTATTTCGGAAACTCGTTATTTCTTAGAAGCTTGGCAACCCCTCTCAATGAAAGTGCTTTTCCACAGTCTGTGCCTAGGGCTACTTGAAGAGGAAACAAACCATAGAGACAAAACTGAGAACTCCTTTATTTTGTCAAGTTTCAAAGAGCTACTACAATCCATGTTGGATTTAGAGTTCCAAATTCATCTATCTATATAGGAGAGAACAGAGAGAAACCGAAATATAAAAACTGCTACTGTAGACGAACGCTTCATCCTAGAAGAACAAAATTTGGTGATCCAAGTGTTATCTGTGTACTGATCATTACCACCAAGTATCATCAAGATTGGGTGAAAAAATATTTGCTGGTATTTCGGAAACTTGTAAATTCTTAGAAGCTTGGCAAATTCTCTCAATGAAAGTGCTTTTCCACAGTCTGTGCCTAGGGCTACTTGAAGAGGAAACAAACCATAGAGACAAAACAGAGAACTCCTTTATTTTGTCAAGTTTCAAAGAGCTACTACAAACCATGTTGGATTTAGAGTTCCAAATTCATCTATCTATATATGAGAGAACAGAGTGAAACCTAAATATAAAAGCGGCTACTGTAGACGAACGCTTCAACCTAGAAGAAAAAAATTTGGTGAGCCAAGTGGGATTTGTGTACTGATCATTAGCAACCAGTATCATCAAGATTGGGTGAAAAAATATTTGCTGGTACTTCGGAAACTCGTTATTTCTTAGAAGCTTGGCAACCCCTCTCAATGAAAGTGCTTTTCCAGAGTCTGCGCCTAGGGCTACTTGAAGAGGAAACAAACCATAGAGACAAAACTGAGAACTCCTTTATTTTGTCAAGTTTCAATGAGCTACTACAAACCATGTTGGATTTAGAGTTACAAATTCATATATCTATATAGGAGAGAAAAGAGGGAAACCTAAATATAAAAACTTCTACTGTAGGCGAACGCTTCAACCTAGAAGAACACAATTTGGTGAGCCAAGTGGGATTTGTGTACTGATCATTAGCAACCAGTATCATCAAGATTGGGTGAAAAAATATTTGCTGGTACTTCGGAAACTCGTTATTTCTTAGAAGCTTGGCAACCCCTCTCAATGAAAGTGCTTTTCCAGAGTCTGCGCCTAGGGCTACTTGAAGAGGAAACAAACCATAGAGAAAACTCAGAACTCCTTTATTTTGTCAAGTTTCAAAGAGCTACTACAATCCATGTTGGATTTAGAGTTCCAAATTCATCTATCTATATAGGAGAGAACAGAGCAAAACCTAAATATAAAAACTGCTACTGTAGACGAACGCTTCAACCTAGAAGAACAAAATTTGGTGAGCCAAGTGGGATCTGTGTACTGATCATTACCACCAAGTATCATCAAGATTGGGTGAAAAAATATTTGCTGGTATTTCGGAAACTCGTTATTTCTTAGAAGCTTGGCAACCCCTCTCAATGAAAGTGCTTTTCCACAGTCTGTGCCTAGGGCTACTTGAAGAGGAAACAAACCATAGAGACAAAACTGAGAACTCCTTTATTTTGTCAAGTTTCAAAGAGCTACTACAATCCATGTTGGATTTAGAGTTCCAAATTCATCTATCTATATAGGAGAGAACAGAGAGAAACATAAATATAAAAACTGCTACTGTAGACGAACGCTTCAACCTAGAAGAACAAAATTTGGTGAGCCAAGTGGGATTTGTGTACTGATCATTACCACCAAGTATCATCAAGATTGGGTGAAAAAATATTTGCTGGTATTATGGAAACTCGTTATTTCTTAGAAGCTTGGCAACCCCTCTCAATGAAATTGATTTTCCACAGTCTGTGCCTAGGGCTATTTGAAGAGGAAACAAACCAAAGAGACAAAACTGAGAACTCCTTTATTTTCTCAAGTTTCAAAGAGCTACTACAAACCATGTTGGATTTAGAGTTCCAAATTCATGTATCTATATAGGAGAGAACAGAGCTAAACCTAAATATAAAAACTTCTACTGTAGGCGAACGCTTCAACCTAGAAGAACAAAATTTGGTGAGCCAAGTGGGATCTGTGTACTGATCATTACCACCAAGTATCATCAAGATTGGGTGAAAAAATATTTGCTGCTATTTCGAAAACTCGTTATTTCTTAAAAGCTTGGCAACCCCTCTCAATGAAAGTGCTTTTCCACAGTCTGTGCCTAGGGTTACTTGAAGAGGAAACAAACCATAGAGATAAAACTGAGAACTCCTTTATTTTGTCAAGTTTCAAAGAGCTACTACAATCCATGTTGGATTTAGAGTTCCAAATTCATCTATCTATATAGGAGAGAACAGAGAGAAACCTAAATATAAAAACTGCTACTGTAGACGAACGCTTCAACCTAGAAGAACAAAATTTGGTGAGCCAAGTGGGATTTGTGTACTGATCGTTACCACCAAGTATCATCAAGATTGGGTGAAAAAATATTTGCTGGTATTTCGGAAACTTGTAATTTCCTAGAAGCTTGGCAAACTCTCTCAATGAAAGTGCTTTTCCACAGTCTGTGCCTAGGGCTACTTGAAGAGGAAACAAACCATAGAGACAAAACAGAGAACTCCTTTATTTTGTCAACTTTCAAAGAGCTACTACAAACCATGTTGGATTTAGAGTTACAAATTCGTATATCTATATAGGAGAGAACAGAGGGAAACCTAAATATAAAAACTTCTACTGTAGGCGAACGCTTCAACCTAGAAGAACACAATTTGGTGAGCCAAGTGGGATTTGTGTACTGATCATTAGTAACCAGTATCATCAAGATTGGGTGAAAAAATATTTGCTGGTACTTCGGAAACTCGTTATTTCTTAGAAGCTTGGCAACCCCTCTCAATGAAAGTGCTTTTCCAGAGTCTGCGCCTAGGGCTACTTGAAGAGGAAACAAACCATAGAGAAAAAAACTTAAAGCTCCTTTATTTTGTCAAGTTTCAAAGAGCTACTACAAACCATGTTGGATTTAGAGTTCCAAATTCATCTATCAATATATGAGAGAACAGAGTGAAACCTAAATATAAAAACGACTACTGTAGACGAACGCTTCAACCTAGAAGAACAAAATTTGGTGAGCCAAGTGGGATCTGTGTACTGATCATTACCACCAAGTATCATCAAGTTTGGGTGAAAAAATATTTGCTGGTATTTCAGAAACTCGTTATTTCTTAGAAGCTTGGCAACGCCTCTCAATGAAAGTGGTTTTCCACAGTCTATGCCTAGGGCTACTTGAAGAGGAAACAAACCATAGAGACAAAACTGAGAACTCCTTTATTTTGTCAAGTTTCAAACAGCTACTACAAACCATGTTGGATTTAGAGTTCCAAATTCATCTATCTATATAGGAGAGAACAGAGAGATACCTAAATATAAAAACTGCTACTGTAGACGAACGCTTCAACCTAGAAGAACAAAATTTGGTGAGCCAAGTGGGATTTGTGTACTGATCATTAGCAACAAGTATCATGAAGATTGGGTGAAAAAATATTTGCTGGTACTTCGGAAACTCATTATTTCTTAGAAGCTTGGCAACCCCTCTCAATGAAAGTGCTTTTCCACAGTCTGCGCCTAGGGCTACTTGAAGAGGAAACAAACCATAGAGAAAAAACTCAGAACTCCTTTATTTTGTCGAGTTTCAAAGAGCTACTACAAACCATGTTTGATTTAGAGTTCCAAATTCATCTATCTATATATGAGAGAACAGAGTGAAACCTAAATATTAAAGCGGCTACTGTAGACGAACGCTTCAACCTAGAAGAAAAAAATTTGGTGAGCCAAGTGGGATTTGTGTACTGATCATTAGCAACCAGTATCATCAAGATTGGGTGAAAAAATATTTGCTGGAATTATGGAAACTCGTTATTTCTTAGAAGCTTGGCAACCCATCTCAATGAAAGTGCTTCCACAGTCTGTGCCTAGGGCTACTTGAAGAGGATACAAACCATAGAGACAAAACTGAGAACTCCTTTATTTTTTCAAGTTTCAAAGAACTACTACAATCCATGTTGGATTTAGAGTTCCAAATTCATCTACCTATATAGGAGAGAACAGAGAAACCTAAATATAAAAACTCCTACTGTAGACGAACGCTTCAACCTAGAAGAACAAAATTTGGTGAGCCAAGTGGGATTTGTGTACTGATCATTACCACCAAGTATCATCAAGATTGGGTGAAAAAATATTTGCTGGTATTTCGGAAACTTGTAATTTCTTAGAAGCTTGGCAAACTCTCTCAATGAATGTGCTTTTCCACAGTCTGTGCCTAGGGCTACTTGAAGAGGAAACAAACCATAGAGACAAAACTGAGAACTCCTTTATTTTGTCAAGTTTCAAAGAGCTACTACAATCCATGTTGGATTTAGAGTTCCAAATTCATCTATCTATATAGGAGAGAACAGAGAGAAACATAAATATAAAAACTGCTACTGTAGACGAACGCTTCAACCTAGAAGAACAAAATTTGGTGAGCCAAGTGGGATTTGTGTACTGATCATTACCACCAAGTATCATCAAGATTGGGTGAAAAAATATTTGCTGGTATTTCGGAAACTTGTAATTTCTTAGAAGCTTGGCAAACTCTCTCAATGAAAGTGCTTTTCCACAGTCTGTGCCTAGGGCTACTTGAAGAGGAAACAAAACATAGAGACAAAACTGAGAACTCCTTTATTTTGTCAAGTTTCAAAGAGCTACTACAAACCATGTTGGATTTAGAGTTACAAATTCATATATCTATAAGAGAGAACAGAGGGAAACCTAAATATAAAAACATCTACTGTAGGCGAACGCTTCAACCTAGAAGAACACAATTTGGTGAGCCAAGTGGGATTTGTTTACTGATCATTAGCAACCAGTATCATCAAGATTGGGTGAAAAAATATTTGCTGGTACTTCGGAAACTCGTTATTTCTTAGAAGCTTGGCAACCCCTCTCAATGAAAGTGCTTTTCCAGAGTCTGCGCCTAGGGCTACTTCAAGAGGAAACAAACCATAGAGACAAAACTCACAACTCCTTTATTTTGTCAAGTTTCAAAGAGCTACTACAATCCATGTTGGATTTAGAGTTCCAAATTCATCTATCTATATAGGAGAGAACAAGGAGAAACCTAAATATGAAAACTGCTACTGTAGACGAACGCTTCAACCTAGAAGAACAAAATTTGGTGAGCGAAGTGGGATCTGTGTACTGATCATTACCACCAAGTATCATCAAGATTGGGTGAAAAAATATTTGCTGGTATTTCGGAAACTCGTTATTTCTTAGAAGCTTGGCAACCCCTCTCAATGAAAGTGCTTTTCCACAGTCTGTGCCTTGGGCTACTTGAAGAGGAAACAAACCATAGAGACAAAACTGAGAACTCCTTTATTTTGTCAAGTTTCAAAGAGCTACTACAATCCATGTTGGATTTAGAGTTTCAAATTCATCTATCTATATAGGAGAGAACAGAGAGAAACCTAAATATAAAAACTGCTACTGTAGACGAACGCTTCAACCTAGAAGAACAAAATTTAGTGATCCAAGTGGGATCTGTGTACTGATCATTACCACCAAGTATCATCAAGATTGGGTGAAAAAATATTTGCTGGTACTTCGGAAACTTGTAATTTCTTAGAAGCTTGGCAAACTCTCTCAATGAAAGTGCTTTTCCACAGTCTGTGCCTAGGGCTACTTGAAGAGGAAACAAACCATAGAGACAAAACAGAGAACTCCTTTATTTTGTCAAGTTTCAAAGAGCTACTACAAACCATGTGATTTAGAGTTACAAATTCATATATCTATATAGGAGAGAACAGAGGGAAACCTAAATATAAAAACTTCTACTGTAGGCGAACGCTTCAACCTAGAAGAACACAATTTTTTGAGCCAAGTGGGATTTGTGTACTGATCATTACCACCAAGTATCATCAAGATTGGGTGAAAAAATATTTGCTGATATTTTGGAAACTCGTTATTTCTTAGAAGATTTGCAACCCCTCTCAATGAAAGTGGTTTTCCACAGTCTGTGCCTAGGGCTACTTGAAGAGGAAACACACCATAGAGACAAAACTCAGAACTCTTTATTTTGTCAAGTTTCAAAGAGCTACTACAAACCATGTTGGATTTAGAGTTCCAAACTCATCTATCTATATATGAGAGAACAGAGTGAAACCTAAATATAAAAACTGCTACTGTAGACGAACGCTTCAACCTAGAAGAACAAAATTTGGTGAGCCAAGTGGGATTAGTGTACTGATCATTACCACCAAGTATCATCAAGATTGGGTGAAAAAATATTTGCTGGTATTTCGGAAACTTGTAATTTCTTAGAAGCTTGGCAAACTCTCTCAATGAAAGTGCTTTTCCACAGTCTGTGCCTAGGGCTACTTGAAGAGGAAACAAACCATAGAGACAAAACTGAGAACTCCTTTATTTTGCCAAGTTTCAAAGGGCTACTACAAACCATGTTGGATTTAGAGTTCCAAATTCATATATCTATATAGGAGAGAACAGAGGGAAACCTAAATATAAAAACTGCTACTGTAGGCGAACGCTTCAACCTAGCAGAACACAATTTTGTAAGCCAAGTGAGATTTGTGTACTGATCATTAGCAACAAGTATCATCCAGCTTGGGTTAAAAAATATTTGCTGGTACTTCGGAAACTCGTTATTTCTTAGAAGCTTGGCAAACTCTCTCAATGAAAGTGCTTTTCCACAGTGTGTGCCTAGTGCTAATTGAAGAGGAAACAATCCATAGAGACAAAACTCAGAACTCCTTTATTTTGTCAAGTTTCAAAGAGCTACTACAAACCATGTTGGATTTAGAGTTCCAAATTCATCTATCTATATATGGGAGAACAGAGTGAAACATAAATATAAAAACGGCTACTGTAGACGAACGCTTCAACCTAGAAGAACAATATTTGGTGAGCCACGTGGGTACTGTGTACTGATCATTACCACCAAGTATCATCAAGATTGGGTGAAAAAATATTTGCTGATATTTCGGAAACCCGTTATTTCTTAGAAGCTTGGCAACCCCTCTCAATGAAAGTGTTTTTCCACAGTCTGTGCCTAGGGCTACTTGAAGAGGAAACAAACCATAGAAACAAAACTCAGAACTCTTTATTTTTCAAGTTTCAAAGAGCTACTACCAACCATGTTGGATTTAGAGTTCCAAATTCATCTATCTATATATGAGAGAACAGAGTGAAACCTAAATATAAAAACTGCTACTGTAGACGAACGCTTCAAACTAGAAGAACAAAATATGGTGAGCAAAGTGGGATCTGTGTACTGATCATTCCCACAAAGTATCATCAAGATTGGGTGAAAAAATATTTGCTGGTATTTCGGAAACTCGTTATTTCTTCGAACCTTGGCAACCCCTCTCAATGAAAGTGCTTTTCCACAGTCTGTGCCTAGGGCTATTTGAAGAGGAAACAAACCATAGAGACAAAACTGAGAACTCCTTTATTTTGTCAAGTTTCAAAGAGCTACTACAAACCATGTTGGATTTAGAGTTCCAAATTCATCTATCTATATATGAGAGAACAGAGTGAAACCTAAATATAAAAACTGCTACTGTAGATGAACGCTTCAACCTACAAGAACACAATTTGGTGAGCCAAGTGGGATTTGTGTACTGATCATTAGCAACCAGTATCATCAAGATTGGGTGAAAAAATATTTGCTGGTATTTTGGAAACTCGTTATTTCCTAGAAGCTTGGCAATCCCTCTCAATGAAAGTGCTTTTCCAGAGTCTGTGCCTAGGGCTACTTGAAGAGGAAACAAACCATAGAGACAAAACTCAGAACTCCTTTATTTTGTCAAGTTTCAAAGAGCTACTACATTCCATGTTGGATTTAGAGTTCCAAATTCATCTATCTATATAGGAGAGAACAGAGAGAATCCTAAATATAAAAACTGCTACTGTAGACGAACGCTTCAACCTAGAAGAACAAAATTTGGTGAGCCAAGTGGGATCTGTGTACTGATCATTACCACCAAGTATCATCAAGATTGGGTGAAAAAATATTTGCTGGTATTTCGGAAACTTGTAATTTCTTAGAAGCTTGGCAAACTCTCTCAATGAAAGTGCTTTTCCACAGTCTGTGCCTAGGGCTACTTGAAGAGGAAACAAACCATAGAGACAAAACAGAGAACTCCTTTATTTTGTCAAGTTTCAAAGAGTTACTACAAACCATGTTGGATTTAGAGTTACAAATTCATATATCTATATAAAAGAGAACATAGGGAAACCTAAATATAAAAACTTCTACTGTAGGCGAACGCTTCAACCTAGAAGAACACAATTTGGTGAGCCAAGTGGGATTTGTGTACTGATCATTAGCAACCAGTATCATCAAGATTGGGTGAAAAAATATTTGCTGGTACTTGGGAAACTCGTTATTTCTTAGAAGCTTGGCAACCCCTCTCAATGAAAGTGCTTTTCCAGAGTCTGCGCCTAGGGCTGCTTGAAGAGGAAACAGACCATAGAGAAAAAAACTCAGAACTCCTTTATTTTGTCAAGTTTCTAAGAGCTACTACAAACCATGTTGGATTTAGAGTTCCAAATTCATCTATCTATATATGAGAGAACAGAGTGAAACCTAAATATAAAAACGGCTACTGTAGACGAACGCTTCAACCTAGAAGAACAAAATTTGGTGAGCCAAGTGGGTACTGTGTACTGATCATTACCACCAAGTATCATCAAGATTGGGTGAAAAAATATTTGCTGATATTTCGGAAACTCGTTATTTCTTAGAAGATTTGCAACCCCTCTCAATGAAAGTGGTTTTCCACAGTCTGTGCCTAGGGCTACTTGAAGAGGAAACACACCATAGAGACAAAACTCAGAACTCTTTATTTTGTCAAGTTTCAAAGAGCTACTACAAACCATGTTGGATTTAGAGTTCCAAACTCATCTATCTATATATGAGAGAACAGAGTGAAACCTAAATATAAAAACTGCTACTGTAGACGAACGCTTCAACCTAGAAGAACAAAATTTGGTGAGCCAAGTGGGATTTGTGTACTGATCATTACCACCAAGTATCATCAAGATTGGGTGAAAAAATATTTGCTGGTATTTAGGAAACTTGTAATTTCTTAGAAGCTTGGCAAACTCTCTCAATGAAAGTGCTTTTCCACAGTCTGTGCCTAGGGCTACTTGAAGAGGAAACAAACCATAGAGACAAAACTGAGAACTCCTTAATTTGCCAAGTTTCAAAGGGCTACTACAAACCATGTTGGATTTAGAGTTCCAAATTCATATATCTATATAGGAGAGAACAGAGGGAAACCTAAATATAAAAACTGCTACTGTAGGCGAACGCTTCAACCTAGCAGAACACAATTTTGTGAGCCAAGTGGGATTTGTGTACTGATCATTAGCAACAAGTATCATCAAGCTTGGGTTAAAAAATATTTGCTGGTACTGCGGAAACTCGTTATTTCTTAGAAGCTTGGCAAACTCTCTCAATGAAAGTGCTTTTCCACAGTGTGTGCCTAGTGCTACTTGAAGAGGAAACAAACCATAGAGACAAAACTCAGAACTCTTTATTTTGTCAAGTTTCAAAGAGCTACTACAAACCATGTTGGATTTAGAGTTCCAAATTCATCTATCTATATATGAGAGAACAGAGTGAAACCTAAATATAAAAATGGCTACTGTAGACGAACGCTTCAACCTAGAAGAACAAAATTTGGTGAGCCAAGTGGGTACTGTGTACTGATCATTACCACCAAGTATCATCAAGATTGGGTGAAAAAATATTTGCTGATATTTCGGAAACTCGTTATTTCTTAGAAGATTTGCAACCCCTCTCAATAAAAGTGGTTTTCCACAGTCTGTGCCTAGGGCTACTTGAAGAGGAAACACACCATAGAGACAAAACTCAGAACTCTTTATTTTGTCAAGTTTCAAAGAGCTACTACAAACCATGTTGGATTTAGAGTTCCAAACTCATCTATCTATATATGAGAGAACAGAGTGAAACCTAAATATAAAAACTGCTACTGTAGACGAACGCTTCAACCTAGAAGAACAAAATTTGGTGAGCCAAGTGGGATTTGTGTACTGATCATTACCACCAAGTATCATCAAGATTGGGTGAAAAAATATTTGCTGGTATTTCGGAAACTTGTAATTTCTTAGAAGCTTGGCAAACTCTCTCAATGAAAGTGCTTTTCCACAGTCTGTGCCTAGGGCTACTTGAAGAGGAAACAAACCATAGAGACAAAACTGAGAACTCCTTTATTTTGCCAAGTTTCAAAGGGCTACTACAAACCATGTTGGATTTAGAGTTCCAAATTCATATATCTATATAGGAGAGAACAGAGGGAAACCTAAATATAAAAACTGCTACTGTAGGCGAACGCTTCAACCTAGCAGAACACAATTTTGTGAGCCAAGTGGGATTTGTGTACTGATCATTAGCAACAAGTATCATCAAGCTTGGGTTAAAAAATATTTGCTGGTACTTCGGAAACTCGTTATTTCTTAGAAGCTTGGCAAACTGTCTCAATGAAAGTGCTTTTCCACAGTGTGTGCCTAGTGCTAATTGAAGAGGAAACAAACCATAGAGACAAAACTCAGAACTCTTTATTTTGTCAAGTTTCAAAGAGCTACTACAAACCATGTTGGATTTAGAGTTCGAAATTCATCTATCTATATATGAGAGAACAGAGTGAAACCTAAATATAAAAACGGCTACTGTAGACGAACGCTTCAACCTAGAAGAACAAAGTTTGGTGAGCCAAGTGGGTACTGTGTACTGATCATTACCACCAAGTATCATCAAGATTGGGTGAAAAAATATTTGCTGATATTTCGGAAACTCGTTATTTCTTAGAAGATTTGCAACCCCTCTCAATGAAAGTGGTTTTCCACAGTCTGTGCCTAGGGCTACTTGAAGAGGAAACACACCATAGAGACAAAACTCAGAACTCTTTATTTTGTCAAGTTTCAAAGAGCTACTACAAACCATGTTGGATTTAGAGTTCCAAACTCATCTATCTATATATGAGAGAACAGAGTGAAACCTAAATATAAAAACTGCTACTGTAGACGAACGCTTCAACCTAGAAGAACAAAATTTGGTGAGCCAAGTGGGATTTGTGTACTGATCATTACCACCAAGTATTATCAAGATTGGGTGAAAAAATATTTGCTGGTATTTCGGAAACTTGTAATTTCTTAGAAGCTTGGCAAACTCTCTCAATGAAAGTGCTTTTCCACAGTCTGTGCCTAGGGCTACTTGAAGAGGAAACAAACCATAGAGACAAAACTGAGGACTCCTTTATTTTGCCAAGTTTCAAAGGGCTACTACAAACCATGTTGGATTTAGAGTTCCAAATTCATATATCTATATAGGAGAGAACAGAGGGAAACCTAAATATAAAAACTGCTACTGTAGGCGAACGCTTCAACCTAGCAGAACACAATTTTGTGAGCCAAGTGGGATTTGTGTACTGATCATTAGCAACAAGTATCATCAAGCTTGGGTTAAAAAATATTTGCTGGTACTTCGGAAACTCGTTATTTCTTAGAAGCTTGGCAAACTCTCTCAATGAAAGTGCTTTTCCACAGTGTGTGCCTAGTGCTAATTGAAGAGGAAACAATCCATAGAGACAAAAGTCAGAACTCCTTTATTTTGTCAAGTTTCAAAGAGCTACTACAAACCATGTTGGATTTAGAGTTCCAAATTCATCTATCTATATATGGGAGAACAGAGAGAAACCTAAATATAAAAACGGCTACTGTAGACGAACGCTTCAACCTAGAAGAACAAAATATGGTGAGCAAAGTGGGATCTGTGTACTGATCATTCCCACAAAGTATCATCAAGATTGGGTCAAAAAATATTTGCTGGTATTTCGGAAACTCGTTATTTCTTAGAAGATTGGCAACCCCTCTCAATGAAAGTGCTTTTCCACAGTCTGTGCCTAGGGCTATTTGAAGAGGAAACAAACCATAGAGACAAAACTGAGAACTCCTTTATTTTGTCAAGTTTCAAAGAGCTACTACAATCCATGTTGGATTTAAAGTTCCAAATTCATCTATCTATATAGGAGAGAACAGAGAGAAACCTAAATATAAAAACTGCTACAGTAGATGAACGCTTCAACCTAGAAGAACAAAACTTGGTGAGCCAAGTGGGATTTGTGTACTGATCATTACCACCAAGTATCATCAAGATTGGGTGAAAAAATATTTGCTGGTATTTCGGAAACTCGTTATTTCTTAGAAGCTTGGCAACCCCTCTCAATGAAAGTGCTTTTCAACAGTCTGTGCCTAGGGCTACTTGAATACAAAACAAACCATAGAGACAAAACTCAGAACTCCTTTATTTTGTCAAGTTTCAAAGAGCTACTACAAACCATGTTGGATTTAGAGTTCCAAATTCATCTATCTATATATGAGAGAACATAGTGAAACCTAAATATAATAACTGTTACTGTAGATGAACGCTTCAACCTACAAGAACACAATTTGGTGAGCCAAGTGGGATTTGTGTACTGATCATTAGCAACCAGTATCATCAAGATTGGGTGAAAAAATATTTGCTGGTATTTTGGAAACTCGTTATTTCCTAGAAGCTTGGCAATCCCTCTCAATGAAAGTGCTTTTCCAGAGTCTGTGCCTAGGGCTACTTGAAGAGGAAACAAACCATAGAGACAAAACTCAGAACTCCTTTATTTTGTCAAGTTTCAAAGAGCTACTACAATCCATGTTGGATTTATAGTTCCAAATTAATCTATCTATATATGAGAGAACAGAGAGAAACCTAAATATAAAAACAGCTACTGTAGACGAAGGCTTCAACCTAGAAGAACAAAAATTGGTGAGCCAAGTGGGATTTGTGTACTGATCATTAGCAACAAGTATCATCAAGATTGGGTGAAAAAATATTTGCTGGTATTTAGAAACTCGTTATTTCTTAGAAGCTTGGCAAACCCTGTCAATGAAAGTGCTTTTCCACAGTGTGTGCCTAGTGCTAATTGAAGAGGAAACAATCCATAGAGACAAAACTGAGAACTCCTTTATTTTGTCAAGTTTCAAAGAGCTACTACAAACCATGTTGGATTTAGAGTTCCAAATTCATCTATCTATACAGGAGAGAACAGAGGAAAACCTAAATATAAAAACTGCTACTGTAGACGAACGCTTCAACCTAGAAGAACAAAATTTGGTGAGCCAAGTGGGATTTGTGTACTGATCATTAGCAACAAGTATCATCAAGATTGGGTGAAAAAATATTTGCTGGTACTTCGGAAACTCGTTATTTCTTAAAAGGTTGGCAACCCCTCTCAATGAAATTGCTTTTCCAGAGTCTGCGCCTAGGGCTACTTGAAGAGGAAACAAACAATAGAGACAAAACTCAGAACTCCTTTATTTTGTCAAGTTTCAAAGAGCTACTACAAACCATGTTGGATTTAGAGTTCCAAATTCATCTATCTATATAGCATAGAACAGAGTGAAACCTAAATATAAAAACTGCTACTGTAGACGAACGCTTCAACCTAGAAGAACAAAATTTGGTGAGCCAAGTGGGAACCTTGTACTGATCATTCCCACCAAGTATCATCAAGATTGGGTGAAAAAATATTTGCTGGTATTTCGGAAACTCGTTATTTCTTAGAAGCTTGGCAACCCCTCTTAGTGAAAGTGCTTTTCCACAGTCTGTGCCTAGGGCTACTTGAAGAGGAAACAAACCATAGAGACAAAACTGAGAACTCCTTTATTTTGTCAAGTTTCAAAGAGCTACTACAATCCATGTTGGATTTAAAGTTCCAAATTCATCTATCTATATAGGAGAGAACAGAGAGAAACCTAAATATAAAAACTGCTACTGTAGACGAACGCTTCAACCTAGAAGAACAAAATTTGGTGAGCCAAGTGGGATTTGTGTACTGATCATTTCCACCAAGTATCATCAAGATTGGGTGAAAAAATATTTGCTGGTATTTCGGAAACTAGTTATTTCTTAGAAGCTTGGCAACCCCTCTCAATGAAAGTGCTTTTCCACAGTCTGTGCCTATGGCTACTTGAAGAGGAAACAAACCATAGAGACAAAACTGAGAACTCCTTTATTTTGTCAAGTTTCAAAGAGCTACTACAATCCATGTTGGATTTATAGTTCCAAATTCATCTATCTATATAGGAGAAAACAGAGAGAAACCTAAATATAAAAACTGCTACTGTAGACGAACGCTTCAACCTAGAAGAACAAAATTTGGTGATCCAAGTGGGATCTGTGTACTGATCATTACCACCAAGTATCATCAAGATTGGGTGAAAAAATATTTGCTGGTATTTCGGAAACTTGTAATTTCTTAGAAGCTTGGCAAACTCTCTCAATGAAAGTGCTTTTCCACAGTCTGTGCCTAGGGCTACTTGAAGAGGAAACAAACCATAGAGACAAAACTGAGAACTCCTTTATTTTGTCAAGTTTCAAAGAGCTACTACAAACCATGTTGGATTTAGAGTTCCAAATTCATATATCTATATAGGAGAGAACAGAGGGAAACCTAAATATATAAACTTCTACTGTAGGCGAACGCTTCAACCTAGAAGAACACAATTTGGTGAGCCAAGTGGGACTTGTGTACTGATCATTAATCCACCAGTATCATCAAGATTGGGTGAAAAAATATTTGCTGGTACTTCGGAAACTCGTTATTTCTTAGAAGCTTGGCAACCCCTCTCAATGAAAGTGCTTTTCCAGAGTCTGCGCGTAGGGCTACTTGAAGAGGAAACAAACCATTGAGACAAAACTCAGAACTCCTTTATTTTGTCAAGTTTCAAAGAGCTACTACAAACCATGTTGGATTTAGAGTCCAAATTCATCTATCTATATATGAGAGAACAGAGTGAAACCTAAATATAAAAACGACTACTGTAAACTAACGCTTCAACCTAGAAGAACAAAATTTGGTGAGCCAAGTGGTATCTGTGTACTGATCATTACCACCAAGTATCATCAAGATTGGGTGAAAAAATATTTGCTGGTATTTCGGAAACTTGTAATTTCTTAGAAGCTTGGCAACACCTCTCAATGAAAGTGCTTTTCCACAGTGGGTACGTAGTGCTAATTGAAGAGGAAACAATCCATAGAGACAAAACTGAGAACTCCTTTATTTTGTCAAGTTTCAAAGAGCTACTACAAACCATGTTGGATTTAGAGTTCCAAATTCATCTATCTATAGAGTAGAAAACAAAGGGAAACCTAAATATAAAAACTGCTACTGTAGACGAACGCTTCAACCTAGAAGAACAAAATTTGGTGAGCAAAGTGGGATTTGTGTACTGATCATTTTCAACAAGTATCATCAAGATTGGGTGAAAAAATATTTGATGGTACTTCGGAAACTCGTTATTTCTTAGAAGCTTGGCCACCCCTCTCAATGAAAGTGCTTTTCCACAGTCTGTGCCTAGGGCTACATGAAGAGGAAACAAACCATAGAAACAAAACTCAGAACTCTTTATTTTGTCAAGTTTCAAAGAGCTACTACAAACCATGTTGGATTTAGAGTTCCAAATTCATCTATCTATATATGAGAGAACAGAGTGAAACCTAAATATAAAAACGGCTACTGTAGACGAACGCTTCAACCTAGAAGAACAAAATTTGGTGAGCCAAGTGGGTACTGTGTACTGATCTTTACCACCAAGTATCATCAAGATTGGGTGAAAAAATATTTGCTGATATTTCAAAAATCATTATTTCTTAGAAGCTTGGCCACCCCTCTCAATGAAAGTGGTTTTCCACAGTCTGTGCCTAGGGCTACATGAAGAGGAAACAAAACATAGAAACAAAACTCAGAACTCTTTATTTTGTCAAGTTTCAAAGAGCTACTACAAACCATGTTGGATTTAGAGTTCCAAATTCATCTATCTATATATGAGAGAACAGAGTGAAACCTAAATATAAAAACTGCTACTGTAGAAGAACGCTTCAACTTAGAAGAACAAAATTTGGTGAGCCAAGTGGGATCTGTGTACTGATCATTCCCACCAAGTATCATCAAGATTGGGTGAAAAAATATTTGCTGGTATTTCGGAAACTCGTTATTTCTTAGAAGCTTGGCAACCCCTCTCAATGAAAGTGCTTTTCCACAGTCTGTGCCTAGGGATACTTGAAGAGGAAACAAACCATAGAGGCAAAACTGAGAACTCCTTTAATTTGTCAAGTTTCAAAGAGCTACTACAATCCATGTTGGATTTAAAGTTCCAAATTCATCTATCTATATAGGAGAGAACAGAGAGAAACCTAAATATAAAAACTGCTAGTGTAGACGAACGCTTCAACCTAGAAGAACAAAATTTGGTGAGCCACGTAGGATTTGTGTACTGATCATTACCACCAAGTATCATCAAGATTGGGTGAAAAAATATTTGCTGGTATTTTGGAAACACGTTATTTCTTAGAAGCTTGGCAACCCATCTCAATGAAAGTGCTTCCACAGTCTGTGCCTAGGTCTACTTGAAGAGGAAACAAACCATAGAGACAAAACTGAGAACTACTTTATTTTGTCAGGTTTCAAAGTGCTACTACAATCCATGTTGGATTTAGAGGTAAAAATTCATCTATCTATATAGGAGAGAACAGAGAGAAACCTAAATATAAAAACTGCTACTGTAGATGAACGCTTCAACCTAGAAGAACAAAATTTGGTGAGCCAAGTGGGATCTGTGTACTGATTATTACCACCAAGTATCATCAAGATTGGGTGAAAAAATATTTGCTGGTATTTCGGAAACTCGTTATTTCTTAGAAGCTTGGCAACCCCTCTCAATGAAAGTGCTTTTCCACAGTCTGTGCCTAGGTCTACTTGAAGAGGAAAAAAACCATGGAGACAAAACTGAGAAATCCTTTATTTTGTCAAGTTTCAAAGAGCTACTACAAACCATGTTGGATTTAGAGTTCCAAATTCATCTATGTATATAGGAGAGAACAGAGAGAAACCTAAATATAAAAACTGCTACTGTAGACGAACGCTTCAACCTAGAAGAACAAAATTTGGTGAGCCAATTGGGATTTGTGTACTGATCATTACCACCAAGTATCATCAAGATTGGGTGAAAAAATATTTGCTGATATTTCGGAAACTCGTTATTTCTTAGAAGCTTGGCAACCCCTCTCAATGAAAGTGCTTTTCCACAGTCTGTGCCTAGGGCTACTTTAAGAGGAAACAAACCATAAAAACAAAACTCAGAACTCTTTATTTTGTCAAGTTTCAAAGAGCTACTACAAACCATGTTGGATTTAGAGTTCCAAATTCATCTATCTATATATGAGAGAACAGAGTGAAACCTAAATATAAAAACTGCTACTGTAGACGAACGCTTCAACCTAGAAGAAGAAAATTTGGTGAGCCAAGTGGGATCTGTGTACTGACCATTCCCACCAAGTATCATCAAGATTGGGTGAAAAAGTATTGGCTGGTATTTTGGAAACTCGTTATTTCTTAGAAGCTTGGCAACCCCTCTGAATGAAATTGCTTTTCCACAGTCTGTGCCTAGGGCTACTTGAAGAGGAAACAAACCATAGAGACAAAACTGAGAACTCCTTTATTTTGTTAAGTTTCAAAGAGCTACTACAATCCATGTTGGATTTAGAGTTCCAAATTCATCTATATATATAGGAGAGAACAGAGAGAAACCTAAATATAAAAACTGCTACTGTAGACGAACGCTTCAACCTAGAAGAACAAAATTTGGTGAGCCAATTGGGATTTGTGTACTGATCATTACCACCAAGTATCATCAAGATTGGGTTAAAAAATATTTGCTGGTATTTCGGAAACTTTTAATTTCTTAGAAGCTTGGCAAACTCTCTCAATGAAAGTGCTTTTCCACAGTCTGTGCCTAGGGCTACTTGAAGAGGAAACAAACCATAGAGACAAAACTCAGAACTCCTTTATTTTGTCAAGTTTCAAAGAGCTACTACAACCATGTTGGATTTAGAGTTCCAAATTCATATATCTATATATAAGAGAACACAGGGAAACCTAAATATAAAAACTTCTACTGTAGGCCAACGCTTCAACCTAGAAGAACACAATTTGGGGAGCCAAGTGGGATTTGTGTACTGATCATTAGCAACCAGTATCATCAATATTGGGTGAAAAAATATTTGCTGGTACTTCGGAAACTCGTTATTTCTTAGAAGCTTGGCAACCCCTCTCAATTAAAGTGCTTTTCCCGAGTCTGCGCCTAGGGCTACTTGAAGAGGAAACAAACCATAGAGACAAAACTCAGAACTCCTTTATTTTGTCAAGTTTCAAAGAGCTACTACAAACCATGTTGGATTTAGAGTTCCAAATTCATCTATCTATATATGAGAGAACAGAGTGGAACCTAAATATAAAAACGACTACTGTAGACGAACGCTTCAACCTAGAAGAACAAAATTTGGTGAGCCAAGTGGGAACTGTTTACTGATCATTTCCACCAAGTATCATCAAGATTGGGTGAAAAAATATTTGCTGGTATTTCGGAAACTCGTTATTTCTTAGAAGCTTGGCAACCCATCTCAATGAAAGTGCTTTTCCACAGTCTGTGCCTAGGGCTACTTGAAGAGGAAACAAACCATAGAGACAAAACTGAGAACTCCTTTATTTTGTCAAGTTTCAAAGAGCTACTACAATCCATGTTGGATTTAAAGTTCCAAATTCATCTATCTATATAGGAGAGAACAGAGAGAAACCTAAATATAAAAACTGCTACTGTAGACGAACGCTTCAACCTAGAAGAACAAAATTTGGTGAGCCAAGTGGGATTTGTGTACTGATCATTACCACCAAGTATCATCAAGATTGGATGAAAAAAATATTTGCTGGTATTTGGGAAACACGTTATTTCTTAGAAGCTTGGCAACCCACCTCAATGAAAGTGCTTCCACATTCTGTGCCTAGGTCTACTTGAAGAGGAAACAAACCATAAAGAAAAAACTGAGAACTCCTTTATTTTGTCAAGTTTCAAAGAGCTACTGCAATCCATGTTGGATTTAGAGTTCCAAATTCATCTATCTATATAGGAGAGAACAGAGGGAATCCTAAATATAAAAACTGCTACTGTAGACGAATGCTTCAACCTAGAAGAACAAAATTTGGTGAGCCAAGTGGGATTTGTGTACTGATCATTAGCAACAAGTATCATCAAGATTGGGTGAAAAAATATTTGCTGGTACTTCGGAAACTCGTTATTTCTTAGAAGCTTGGCAACACCTCTCAATGAAAGTGCTTTTCCACAGTCTGTGCCTAGGGCTACTTGAAGAGGAAACAAACCACAGAGACAAAACTGAGAACTCCTTTATTTTGTCAAGTTTCAAAGAGGTACTACAAACCATTTTGGATTTAGAGATCCAAATTTATATATCTATATAGGAGAGAACAGAGGGAAACCTAAATATAAAAACTTCTACTGTAGGCGAACGCTTCAACCTAGAACACAATTTGGTGAGCCAAGTGGGATTTGTGTACTGATCATTAGCAACCAGTATCATCAAGATTGGGTGAAAAAATATTTGCTGGTACTTCAGAAACTCGTTATTTCTTAGAAGCTTGGCAACCCCTCTCAATGAAAGTTATTTTCCAGAGTCTGCGCCTAGGGCTACTTGAAGAGGAAACAAACCATAGAGACAAAACTCAGAACTCCTTTATTTTGTCAAGTTTCAAAGAGCTACTACAAACCATGTTGGATTTAGAGTTCCAAATTCATCTATCTATATATGAGAGAACAGAGTGAAACCTAAATATAAAAACTGCTACTGTAGACGAACGCTTCAACCTAGAAGAACAAAATTTGGTGAGCCAAGTGGGATCTGTGTACTGATCATTAGCAACATGTATCATCAAGATTGGGTGAAAAAATATTTGCTGGTATTTCGGAAACTCGTTATTTCTTAGAAGCTTGGAAACCCTTCTCAATTAAAGTTCTTTTCCACAGTCTGTGCCTAGGCCTCTTGAAGAGGAAACAAACCTTAGAGACAAAACTCAGAACTCCTTTATTTTGTCAAGTTTCAAAGAGCTACTAAAATACATGTTGGATTTAGAGTTCCAAATTCATCTATCTATATAGGATAGAACAGAGAGAAACCTAAATATAAAAACTGCTACTGTAGACGAACGCTTCAACCTAGAAGACCAAAATTTGGTGAGCCAATTGGGATTTCTGTACTGATCATTACCACCAAGTATCATCAAGATTGGGTGAAAAAATATTTGCTGGTACTTCGGAAACTCGTTATTTCTTAGAAGCTTGGCAACCCCTCTCAATGAAAGTGGTTTTCCACAGTCTGCGCCTAGGGCTACTTGAAGAGGAAACAAACCATAGAGACAAAACTCAGAACTCCTTTATTTTGTCAAGTTTCAAAGAGATACTACAAACCATGTTGGATTTAGAGTTCCAAATTCATCTATCTATATATGAGAGAACAGAGTGAAACCTAAATATAAAAACGGCTACTGTAGACGAGCGCTTCAACCTAGAGGAACAAAATTTGGTGAGCCAAGTGGGGACTGTGTACTGATCATTACCACCAAGTATCATAAAGATTGGGTGAAAAAATATTTGCTGATATTTCGGAAACTCGTTATTTCTTAGAAGCTTGGCAACCCCTCTCAATGAAAGTGGTTTTCCACAATCTGTGCCTAGGGCTACATGAAGAAGAAACAAGCCATAGAAACAAAACTCAGAAATCTTTATTTTGTCAAGTTTCAAAGAGCTACTACAAACCATGTTGGATTTAGAGTTCCAAATTCATCTATCTATATATGAGAGAACAGAGAGAAACCTAAATATAAAAAATGCTAGTGTAGACGAACGCTTCAACCTAGAAGAACAAAATTTGGTGAGCCAAGTGGGATCTGTGTACTGATCATTCCCACCAAGTATCATCAAGATTGGGTGAAAAAATATTTGCTGGTATTTCGGAAACTCGTTATTTCTTAGAAGCTTGGCAACCCCTCTCAATGAAAGTGCTTTTCCCGAGTCTGCGCCTAGGGCTACTTGAAGAGGAAACAAACCATAGAGACAAAACTCAGAACTCCTTTCTTTTGTCAAGTTTCAAAGAGCTACTACAAACCATGTTGGATTTAGACTTCCAAATTCATCTATCTATATATGAGAGAACAGAGTGGAACCTAAATATAAAAACGACTACTGTAGACGAACGCTTCAACCTAGAAGAACAAAATTTGGTGAGCCATGTGGTTACTGTGTACTGATCATTACCACCAAGTATCATCAAGATTGGGTGAAAAAATATTTGCTGATATATCGGAAACTCGTTATTTCTTAGAAGCTTGGCAAACCCTCTCAATGAAAGTGGTTTTCCACAGTCTGTGCCTAGGGCTACTTGAAGAGGAAACAAACCATAGAAACAAAACTCAGAACTCTTTATTTGTCAAGTTTCAAAGAGCTACTACAAACCATGTTGGATTTAGATTTCCAAATTCATCTATCTATATATGAGAGAACAGAGTGAAACCTAAATATAAAAACTGCTACTGTAGACGAACGCTTCAACCTAGAATAACAAAATTTGGTGAGCCAAGTGGGATCTGTGTACTGATCATTCCCACCAAGTATCATCAAGATTGGGTGAAAAACTATTGGCTGGTATTTTGGAAACTCGTTATTTCTTAGAAGCTTGGCAACCCCTCTCAATGAAAGTGCTTTTCCCGAGTCTGCGCCTAGGGCTACTTGAAGAGGAAACAAACCATAGAGACAAAACTGAGAACTCCTTTATTTTGTCAAGTTTCAAAGAGCTACTACAAACCATGTTGGATTTAGAGTTCCAAATTCATCTATCTATATATGAGAGAACAGAGTGGAACCTGAATATAAAACGACTACTGTAGAGGAACGCTTCAACCTAGAAGAACAAAATTTGGTGAGCCAATTTGATACTGTGTACTGATCATTACCACCAAGTATCATCAAGATTGGGTGAAAAAATATTTGCTGATATTTCGGAAACTCGTTATTTCTTAGAAGCTTGGCAACCCCTATCAATGAAAGTGCTTTTCCACAGTCTGTGCCTAGGGCTACTTGAAGAGGAAACAAACCATAGAGACAAATCTCAGAACTCTTTTATTTTGTCAGGTTTCATAGAGCTACTAAAAACCATGTTGGATTTAGAGTTCCAAATTCATCTATCTATATATGAGAGAACAGAGTGAAACCTAAATATAAAAACTGCTACTGTAGACGAACGCTTCAACCTAGAAGAACAAAATTGGTGGAGCCAAGTGGGATCTGTGTACTGATCTTTAGCAACATGTATCATCAAGATTGGGTGAAAAAATATTTGCTGGTATTTCGGAAACTCCTTATTTCTAGAAGCTTGGCAACCCTTCTCGATTAAAGTTCTTTTCCACAGTCTGTGCCTAGGCCTCTTGAAGAGGAAACAAACCATAGAGACAAAACTCAGAACTCCTTTATTTTGTCAAGTTTCAAAGAGCTACTACAAACCATGTTGGATTTAGAGTTCCAAATTCATCTATCTATATATGAGAGGACAGAGTGAAACCTAAATATAAAAACTGCTACTGTAGACGAACGCTTCAACCTAGAAGAACAAAATTTGGTGAGCCAAGTGGGATTTGTGTACTGATCATTAGCAACAAGTATCATCAAGATTGGGTGAAAAAATATTTGCTGGTATTTCAGAAACTCGTTATTTCTTAGAAGCTTGGCAACCCCTCTCAATGAAAATGCTTTTCCACAGTGTGTGCCTAGTGCTACTTGAAGAGGAAAAAAACCATAGTGACAAAACTGAGAACTCCGTTATTTTGTCAAATTTCAAAGAGCTACTACAATCCATGTTGTATTTAGAGTTCCAAATTCATCTATCTATATATGAGAGAACAGAGTGAAACCTAAATATAAAAACTGCTACTGTAGGCGAACGCTTCAACCTAGAAGAACACAATTTGGTGAGCCAAGTGGGATCTGTGTACTGATCATTACCACCAAGTGTCATCAAGATTGGGTGAAAAAATATTTGCTGGGATTTTGGAAACTCGTTATTTCTTAAAAGCTTGACAACCAGTCTCAATGAAAGTGCTTTTCCACAGTCTGTGCGTAGGGATACTTGAAGAGGAAACAAACCATAGAGACAAAACTGAGAACTCCTTTATTTTGTCAAGTTTCAAAGAGCTACTACAAACGATGTTGGATTTAGAGTTCCAAATTCATATATCTATATAGGAGAGAACAGAGGGAAACCTAAATATAAAAACTTCTACTGTAGGCGAACGCTTCAACCTAGAAGAACACAATTTGGTGAGCCAAGTGGGATTTGTGTACTGATCATTAGCAACCAGCATCATCAAGATTGGGTGAAAAAATATTTGCTGGTACTTCGGAAACTCGTTATTTCTTAGAAGCTTGGCAACCCCTCTCAATGAAAGTGCTTTTCCCGAGTCTGCGCCTAGGGCTACTTGAAGAGGAAACAAACCATAGAGACAAAACTCAGAACTCCTTTATTTTGTCAAGTTTCAAAGAGCTACTACAAACCATGTTGGATTTAGTGTTCCAAATTCATCTATCTATATATGAGAGAACAGAGTGGAACCTGAATATAAAAAATGCTGCTGTAGACGAACGCTTCAACCTAGAAGAACAAAATTTGGTGAGCCAAATGGGATCTGTGTACTGATCATTACCACCAAGTATCATCAAGATTGGGTGAAAAAATATTTGCTGATATTTCGGAAACTCGTTATTTCTTAGAAGCTTGGCAACCCCTCTCAATTTAAGTGCTTTTAAACAGTCTGTGCCTAGGGCTACTTTAAGAGGAAACAAACCATAGAAACAAAACTCAGAACTCTTTATTTTGTCAAGTTTCAAAGAGCTACTACAAACCATGTTGGATTTAGAGTTCCAAATTCATCTATCTATATAGGAGAGAACAGAGGGAAACCTAAATATAAAAACTGCTACTGTAGACGAACGCTTCAACCTAGAAGAACAAAATTGGTGGAGCCAAGTGGGATCTGTGTACTGATCTTTAGCAACATGTATCATCAAGATTGGGTGAAAAAATATTTGCTGGTATTTCGGAAACTCCTTATTTCTAGAAGCTTGGCAACCCTTCTCGATTAAAGTTCTTTTCCACAGTCTGTGCCTAGGCTTCTTGAAGAGGAAACAAACCATAGAGACAAAACTGACAACTCCTTTATTTTGTCAAGTTTCAATGAGCTACTACAATCCATGTTGGATTTGGAGTTCCAAATTTATCTATCTATATAGGAGAGAACAGAGAGAAACCTAAATATAAAAACTGCTACTGTAGACGAACGTTTCAACCTAGAAGAAAAAAATTTGGTGAGCCAAGTGGGATTTGTGTACTGATGATTACCACCAAATATCATCAAGATTGGGTGCAAAAATATTTGCTGGTATTTCGGAAACTTGTAATGTCTTAGAAGCTTGGCAAACTCTCTCAATGAAAGTGCTTTTCCAGAGTCTGTGCCTAGGGCTACTTGAAGAGGAAACAAACCATAGAGACAAAACTGAGAACTCCTTTATTTTGTCAAGTTTCAAAGAGCTACTACAAACGATGTTGGATTTAAAGTTCCATATTCATATATCTATATAGGAGAGAACAGAGGGAAACCTAAATATAAAAACTTCTACTGTAGGCGAACGCTTCAACCTAGAAGAACACAATTTGGTGAGCCAAGTGGGATTTGTGTACTGATCATGAGCAACCAGTATCATCAAGATTGGGTGAAAAAATATTTGCTGGTACTTCGGAAACTCGTTATTTCTTAGAAGCTTGGCAACCCCTCTCAATGAAAGTGCTTTTCCAGAGTCTGCACCTAGGGCTACTTGAAGAGGAAACAAACCATAGAGACAAAACTGAGAACTCCTTTATTTTGTCAAGTTTCAAAGAGCTTCTACAAACCATGTTGGATTAGAGTTCCAAATTCATCTATCTATATATGAGAGAACAGAGTGAAACCTAAATATAAAAACGACTATTGTAGACGAACGCTTCAACCTAGAAGAACAAAATTTGGTGAGCCAAGTGGGATCTGTGTACTGATCATTACCACCAAGTATCATCAAGATTGGGTAAAAAAATATTTGCTGGTATTTCGGAAACTCGTTATTTCTTAGAAGCTTGGCAACACCTCTAAATGAAAGTGGTTTACCACAGTCTGTGCCTAGGGCTACTTGAAGAGGAAACAAACCATAGAGACAAATCTCAGAACTCCTTTATTTTGTCAAGTTTCAAAGAGCTACTACAAACCATGTTGGATTTAGAGTTCCAAATTCATCTATCTATATATGAGAGAACAGAGTGAAACCTAAATATAAAAACTGCTACTCTAGATGAACGCTTCAACCTGGAAGAACATAATTTGGTGAGCCAAGTGGGATCTGTGTACTGATCATTAGAAACATGTATCATCAAGATTGGGTGAAAAAATATTTGCTGGTATTTCGGAAACTTGTATTGTCTTAGAAGCTTGGCAAACTCTCTCAATGAAAGTGCTTTTCCACAGTCTGTGCCTAGGGCTACTTGAAGAAAAAACAAACCATAGAGACAAAACTGAGAACTCCTTTATTTTGTCAAGTTTCAAAGAGCTACTACAAACGATGTTGGATTTAGAGTTCCATATTCATATATCTATATAGGAGAGAACAGAGGGAAACCTAAATATAAAAACTTCTACTGTAGGCGAACGCTTCAACCTAGAAGAACACAATTTGGTGAGCCAAGTGGGATTTGTGTACTGATCATTAGCAACCAGTATCATGAAAATTGGGTGAAAAAATATTTTATGGTACTTCGGAAACTCTTTATTTCTTAGAAGCTTGGCAACCCCTCTCAATGAAAGTGCTTTTCCAGAGTCTGCGCCTAGGGCTACTTGAAGAGGAAACAAACCATAGAGACAAAACTGAGAACTCCTTTATTTTGTCAAGTTTCAAAGAGCTTCTACAAACCATGTTGGATTAGAGTTCCAAATTCATCTATCTATATATGAGAGAACAGAGTGAAACCTAAATATAAAAACGACTATTGTAGACGAACGCTTCAACATAGAAGAACAAAATTTGGTGAGCCAAGTGGGATCTGTGTACTGATCATTACCACCAAGTATCATCAAGATTGGGTAAAAAAATATTTGCTGGTATTTCGGAAACTCGTTATTTCTTAGAAGCTTGGCAACACCTCTAAATGAAAGTGGTTTACCACAGTCTGTGCCTAGGGCTACTTGAAGAGGAAACAAACCATAGAGACAAATCTCAGAACTCCTTTATTTTGTCAAGTTTCAAAGAGCTACTACAAACCATGTTGGATTTAGAGTTCCAAATTCATCTATCTATATATGAGAGAACAGAGTGAAACCTAAATATAAAAACTGCTATTCTAGACGAACGCTTCAACCTAGAAGAACATAATTTGGTGAGCCAAGTGGGATCTGTGTACTGATCATTAGAAACATGTATCATCAAGATTGGGTGAAAAAATATTTGCTGGTATTTCGGAAACTTGTAAGGTCTTAGAAGCTTGGCAAACTCTCTCAATGAAAGTGCTTTTCCACAGTCTGTGCCTAGGGCTACTTGAAGAGGAAACAAACCATAGAGACAAAACTGAGAACTCCTTTATTTTGTCAAGTTTCAAAGAGCTACTACAAACGATGTTGGATTTAGAGTTCCATATTCATATATCTATATAGGAGAGAACAGAGGGAAACCTAAATATAAAAACTTCTACTGTAGGCGAACGCTTCAACCTAGAAGAACACAATTTGGTGAGCCAAGTGGGATTTGTGTACTGATCATTAGCAACCAGTATCATCAAGATTGGGTGAAAAAATATTTGCTGGTACTTCGGAAACTCGTTATTTCTTAGAAGCTTGGCAACCCCTCTCAATGAATGTGCTTTTCCAGAGTCTGCGCCTAGGGCTACTTGAAGAGGAAACAAACCATAGAGACAAAACTGAGAACTCCTTTATTTTGTCAAGATTCAAAGAGCTACTACAAACCATGTTGGATTAGAGTCCCAAATTCATCTATCTATATATGAGAGAACAGAGTGAAACCTAAATATAAAAACGACTATTGTAGACGAACGCTTCAACCTAGAAGAACAAAATTTGGTGAGCCAAGTGGGATCTGTGTACTGATCATTACCACCAAGTATCATCAAGATTGGGTAAAAAAATATTTGCTGGTATTTCGGAAACTCGTTATTTCTTAGAAGCTTGGCAACACCTCTAAATGAAAGTGGTTTACCACAGTCTGTGCCTAGGGCTACTTGAAGAGGAAACAAACCATAGAGACAAATCTCAGAACTCCTTTATTTTTTCAAGTTTCAAAGAGCTACTACAAACCATGTTGGAATTAGAGTTCCAAATTCATCTATCTATATATGAGAGAACAGAGTGAAACCTAAATATAAAAACTGCTACTCTAGACGAACGCTTCAACCTAGAAGAACATAATTTGGTGAGCCAAGTGGGATCTGTGTACTGATCATTAGAAACATGTATCATCAAGATTGGGTGAAAAAATATTTGCTGGTATTTCGGAAACTCGTTATTTCTCAGAAGCTTGGCAACCCCTCTCAATTAAAGTGCTTTTCCACAGTCTGTGCTTTGGCCTCTTGAAGAGGAAACAAACCATAGAGACAAAACTCAGAACTCCTTTATTTTGTCTAGTTTCAAAGAGCTACTACAAACGATGTTGTATTTAGAGTTCCAAATTCATCTATCTATATATGAGAGAACAGAGTGAAACCTAAATATAAAAACTGCTACTGTAGACGAACGCTTCAACCTAGAAGAACAAAAGTTGGTGAGCCAAGTGGGATCTGTGTACTGATCATTACCACCAAGTATCATCAAGATTGGGTGAAAAAATATTTGCTGGTATTTTGGAAACTCGTTATTTCTTAAAAGCTTGGCAACCCCTCTCAATGAAAGTGCTTTTCCACAGTCTGTGCCTAGGGATACTTGAAGAGGAAACAAACCATAGAGACAAAACTGAGAACTCCTTTATTTTGTCAAGTTTCAAAGAGCTACTACAAACCATGTTGGATTTAGAGTTCCAAATTCATCTATCTATACAGGAGAGAACAGAGGGAATCCTAAATATAAAAACTGCTACTGTAGAAGAACGATTCAACCTAGAAGAACAAAATTTGGTGAGCCAAGTGGGATCTGTGTACTGATCATTAGCAACAAGTATCATCAAGATTGGGTGAAAAAATTTTTGCTGGTACATCGGAAACTCGTTATTTCTTAGAAGCTTGGCAACCCCTCTCAATGAAAGTGCTTTTCCACAGTCTGCGCCTAGGGTTACTTGAAGAGGACACAAACCATAGAGACAAAACTCAGAACTCCTTTATTTTGTCAAGTTTCAAAGAGCTACTACAAACCTTGTTGGATTTAGAGTTCCAAATTCATCTATCTATATA
Organism: Callospermophilus lateralis; assembly: GCF_048772815.1. Taxonomy (NCBI): domain Eukaryota; kingdom Metazoa; phylum Chordata; class Mammalia; order Rodentia; family Sciuridae; genus Callospermophilus; species Callospermophilus lateralis. The sequence continues at coordinate 5,174 of NW_027514723.1, read as the reverse complement.
TGAGAGAACACAGTGACACCTAAATATAAAAACGGCTACTGTAGACGAACGCTTCAACCTAGAAGAACAAAATTTGGTGAGCCAAGTGGGTACTGTGTACTGATCATTACCACCAAGTATCATCAAGATTGGGTGAAAAAATATTTGCTGACATTTCGGAAACTCGTTATTTCTTAGAAGCTTGGCAACCCCTCTCAATGAAAGTGGTTTTCCACAGTCTGTGCCTAGGGCTACTTGAAGAGGAAACAAACCATAGAGACAAAACTCAGAATTCTTTATTTTGTCAAGTTTCAAAGAGCTACTACAAACCATGTTGGATTTAGAGTTCCAAATTCATCTATCTATATATGAGAGAACAGAGAGAAACCTAAATATAAAAACTGCTACTGTAGACGAACGCTTCAAACTAGAAGAACAAAATTTGGTGATCCAAGTGGGATCTGTGTACTGATCATTCCCACCAAGTATCATCAAGATTGGGTGAAAAAATATTTGCTGGTATTTCGGAAACTCGTTAATTCTTAGAAGATTGGCAACACCTCTCAATGAAAGTGGTTTTCCACAGTCTGTGCCTAGGGCTATTTGAAGAGGAAACAAACCATAGAGACAAATCTCAGAACTCCTTTATTTTGTCAAGTTTCATAGAGCTACTACAAACCATGTTGGATTTAGAGTTCCAAATTCATCTATCTATATATGAGAGAACAGAGTGAAACCTAAATATAAAAACTGCTACTGTAGACGAACGCTTCAACCTAGAAGAACAAAATTGGTGGAGCCAAGTGGGATCTGTGTACTAATCTTTAGCAACATGTATCATCAATATTGGGTGAAAAAATATTTGCTGGTATTTCGGAAACTCGTTATTTCTAGAAGCTTGGCAACCCTTCTCAATTAAAGTTCTTTTACACAGTCTGTGCCTAGGCCAATTGAAGAGGAAACAAACAATACAGACAAAACTGAGAACTCCTTTATTTTGTCAAGTTTCAAAGAGCTACTACAAAACATGTTGGATTTAGAGTTCCAAATTCATCTATCTATATAGGAGAGAACAGAGAGAAACCTAAATATAAAAACTGCTACTGTAGACGAACGCTTCAACCTAGAAGAACAAAATTGGGTGAGCCAATTGGGATTTGTGTACTGATCATTACCACCAAGTATCATCAAGATTGGGTGAAAAAATATTTGCTGGTATTTCGGAAACTCGTTATTTCTTAGAAGCTTGGCAAACTCTCTCAATGAAAGTGCTTTTCCACAGTGTGTGCCTAGTGCTAATTGAAGAGGAAACAATCCATAGAGACAAAACTGAGAACTCCTTTATTTTGTCAAGTTTCAAAGAGCTACTACAAACCATGTTGGATTTAGAGTTCCAAATTCATATGTCTATATAGGAGAGAACAGAGGGAAACCTAAAGATAAAAACTGCTACTGTAGGCGAACGCTTAAACCTAGCAGAACACAATTTGGTGAGCCAAGTGGGATTTGTGTACTGATCAATAGCACCAAGTATCATCAAGATTGGGTGAAAAAATATTTGCTGGTATTTCAGAAACTCGTTATTTCTTAGAAGCTTGGCAACCCCTCTCAATGAATGTGCTTTTCCAGAGTCTGCGCCTAGGGCTACTTGAAGAGGAAACAAACCATAGAGACAAAACTGAGAACTCCTTTATTTTGTCAAGTTTCAAAGAGCTACTACAAACCATGTTGGATTAGAGTCCCAAATTCATCTATCTATATATGAGAGAACAGAGTGAAACCTAAATATAAAAACGACTATTGTAGACGAACGCTTCAACCTAGAAGAACAAAATTTGGTGAGCCAAGTGGGATCTGTGTACTGATCATCACCACCAAGTATCATCAAGATTGGGTAAAAAAATATTTGCTGGTATTTCGGAAACTCGTTATTTCTTAGAAGCTTGGCAACACCTCTAAATGAAAGTGGTTTACCACAGTCTGTGCCTAGGGCTACTTGAAGAGGAAACAAACCATAGAGACAAATCTCAGAACTCCTTTATTTTTTCAAGTTTCAAAGAGCTACTACAAACCATGTTGGATTTAGAGTTCCAAATTCATCTATCTATATATGAGAGAACAGAGTGAAACCTAAATATAAAAACTGCTACTCTAGACGAACGCTTCAACCTAGAAGAACATAATTTGGTGAGCCAAGTGGGATCTGTGTACTGATCATTAGAAACATGTATCATCAAGATTGGGTGAAAAAATATTTGCTGGTATTTCGGAAACTCGTTATTTCTCAGAAGCTTGGCAACCCCTCTCAATTAAAGTGCTTTTCCACAGTCTGTGCTTAGGCCTCTTGAAGAGGAAACAAACCATAGAGACAAAACTCAGAACTCCTTTATTTTGTCTAGTTTCAAAGAGCTACTACAAACGATGTTGGATTTAGAGTTCCAAATTCATCTATCTATATATGAGAGAACAGAGTGAAACCTAAATATAAAAACTGCTACTGTAGACGAACGCTTCAACCTAGAAGAACAAAAGTTGGTGAGCCAAGTGGGATCTGTGTACTGATCATTACCACCAAGTATCATCAAGATTGGGTGAAAAAATATTTGCTGGTATTTTGGAAACTCGTTATTTCTTAAAAGCTTGGCAACCCCTCTCAATGAAAGTGCTTTTCCACAGTCTGTGCCTAGGGATACTTGAAGAGGAAACAAACCATAGAGACAAAACTGAGAACTCCTTTATTTTGTCAAGTTTCAAAGAGCTACTACAAACCATGTTGGATTTAGAGTTCCAAATTCATCTATCTATACAGGAGAGAACAGAGGGAATCCTAAATATAAAAACTGCTACTGTAGAAGAACGATTCAACCTAGAAGAACAAAATTTGGTGAGCCAAGTGGGATCTGTGTACTGATCATTAGCAACAAGTATCATCAAGATTGGGTGAAAAAATTTTTGCTGGTACATCGGAAACTCGTTATTTCTTAGAAGCTTGGCAACCCCTCTCAATGAAAGTGCTTTTCCACAGTCTGCGCCTAGGGTTACTTGAAGAGGACACAAACCATAGAGACAAAACTCAGAACTCCTTTATTTTGTCAAGTTTCAAAGAGCTACTACAAACCTTGTTGGATTTAGAGTTCCAAATTCATCTATCTATATATGAGAGAACACAGTGACACCTAAATATAAAAACGGCTACTGTAGACGAACGCTTCAACCTAGAAGAACAAAATTTGGTGAGCCAAGTGGGTACTGTGTACTGATCATTACCACCAAGTATCATCAAGATTGGGTGAAAAAATATTTGCTGACATTTCGGAAACTCGTTATTTCTTAGAAGCTTGGCAACCCCTCTCAATGAAAGTGGTTTTCCACAGTCTGTGCCTAGGGCTACTTGAAGAGGAAACAAACCATAGAGACAAAACTCAGAATTCTTTATTTTGTCAAGTTTCAAAGAGCTACTACAAACCATGTTGGATTTAGAGTTCCAAATTCATCTATCTATATATGAGAGAACAGAGAGAAACCTAAATATAAAAACTGCTACTGTAGACGAACGCTTCAAACTAGAAGAACAAAATTTGGTGAGCCAAGTGGGATCTGTGTACTGATCATTCCCACCAAGTATCATCAAGATTGGGTGAAAAAATATTTGCTGGTATTTCGGAACTCGTTAATTCTTAGAAGATTGGCAACACCTCTCAATGAAAGTGGTTTTCCACAGTCTGTGCCTAGGGCTATTTGAAGAGGAAACAAACCATAGAGACAAATCTCAGAACTCCTTTATTTTGTCAAGTTTCATAGAGCTACTACAAACCATGTTGGATTTAGAGTTCCAAATTCATCTATCTATATATGAGAGAACAGAGTGAAACCTAAATATAAAAACTGCTACTGTAGACGAACGCTTCAACCTAGAAGAACAAAATTGGTGGAGCCAAGTGGGATCTGTGTACTAATCTTTAGCAACATGTATCATCAATATTGGGTGAAAAAATATTTGCTGGTATTTCGGAAACTCGTTATTTCTAGAAGCTTGGCAACCCTTCTCAATTAAAGTTCTTTTCCACAGTCTGTGCCTAGGCCAATTGAAGAGGAAACAAACAATACAGACAAAACTGAGAACTCCTTTATTTTGTCAAGTTTCAAAGAGCTACTACAAAACATGTTGGATTTAGAGTTCCAAATTCATCTATCTATATAGGAGAGAACAGAGAGAAACCTAAATATAAAAAACTGCTACTGTAGACGAACGCTTCAACCTAGAAGAACAAAATTGGGTGAGCCAATTGGGATTTGTGTACTGATCATTACCACCAAGTATCATCAAGATTGGGTGAAAAAATATTTGCTGGTATTTCGGAAACTCGTTATTTCTTAGAAGCTTGGCAAGCCCTCTCAATGAAAGTGCTTTTCCACAGTGTGTGCCTAGTGCTAATTGAAGAGGAAACAATCCATAGAGACAAAACTGAGAACTCCTTTATTTTGTCAAGTTTCAAAGAGCTACTACAAACCATGTTGGATTTAGAGTTCCAAATTCATATGTCTATATAGGAGAGAACAGAGGGAAACCTAAAGATAAAAACTGCTACTGTAGGCGAACGCTTAAACCTAGCAGAACACAATTTGGTGAGCCAAGTGGGATTTGTGTACTGATCATTAGCACCAAGTATCATCAAGATTGGGTGAAAAAATATTTGCTGGTATTTCAGAAACTCGTTATTTCTTAGAAGCTTGGCAACCCCTCTCAATGAAAGTGCTTTTCCACAGTGTGTGCCTAGTGCTAATTGAAGAGGAAACAATCCATAGAGACAAAACTGAGAACTCCTTTATTTTGTCAAGTTTCAAAGAGCTACTACAAACCATGTTGAATTTAGAGTTCCAAATTCATCTATCTATACAGGAGAGAACAGAGGGAAACCTAAATATAAAAACTGCTACTGTAGACTAACGCTTCAACCTAGAAGAACAAAATTTGGTGAGCCAAGTGGGATTTGTGTACTGATCATTAGCAACAAGTATCATCAAGATTGGGTGAAAAAATATTTGCTGGTACTTCGGAAACTCGTTATTTCTTAGAAGCTTCGCAACCCCTCTCAATGAAAGTGCTTTTCCACACTCTGCGCCTAGGGCTACTTGAAGAGGAAACAAACAATAGAGACAAAACTCAGAACTCCTTTATTTTGTCAAGTTTCAAA